>NC_133618.1:460833137-461133137 GCF_048593235.1 Sminthopsis crassicaudata | reverse complement strand
TATGATATTAGTATCTCATTAGAATGGTGGTAGAGTGAATAAAATGATAAACTTGGAATCGGGGAAGATCTTGGCCCGAATTCCATCACAGACACACATCAACTATATCATCCTGTATAAGTCATTCCATTTCTCTAGGACCCTCTTTGCCTAAGGTTTCTGTAACACTGTTCTCTCCTGATTCTTCTTATCTAACTTTTACTTCTCTGTCTCTTGCTAAATCTTCATCTAGATCATCTAGAGTAACTGAATTCCTCTCCTTCCATTAGAATATTTTCCTTGATATTCATATCATTGCTCATTATTCTGTATTATCCCAGTATTATGTCTATGTAGATGACTCTCAGATCTACTTGTCTAGCTCTATCTTTCTTCTCCTCCAACTTCCTTTTAAAACTTTTACTCAGTGGATGGCTATCATTTGGAGAATGACTGAATAAGTTATAGTATATGGATGTAATGGAATATTACTGTTCTATAAAAAGGATTAGCAGGATGATTGCAGAGAGGCCTGGAGATACTTATAGGAACTGATGTTGAATGAAGTGAGTAGACGTAGGAGATCATTGTACAAGGCAACAGCAAGATTATATGATGATCAATTCTGATAGACATGGCTCTTTTCAACAGCAAGGTGATTCAGGCCAGTTCCTGGATGGAACTATGATGTGATGGAGAGAGCCATCTGCACCCAGAGAGAGAGGACTGTGGGCACTGAATGTGGATCACAATATAACATTTTCACTCCTTTTGTTGTTTGCTTGCATTTTGTTTTCTTTCTCATTTTCCCCCTTTGATCTGATTTTTCTTGTGCAGCCTGATGATTGTAGAAATATGCATGAAGGAATTGCACATTTTAAACATATATTGGATTGCTTGCTGTCTAGGGGAGGAAGTAGGGGAAAGGGAGGAAAAAATTTGGAAGACAAGGTTTTGCAGGGGTGAATATTTAAAATTATCTATGTATGTTTTGAAAATAAAAAGATTTAATAAAATAAGAAAAATCTTACTCAGGATGTTGTGTAGACAAATTAAACATGTCCAAAACAAAACTAATCATTTCTTCTCTAAAATTATCCCTTCTTTCTCACTTTGTTGTTACTTTTGAGGATACCATTCTCCCAGGCACCCAGACTTGCAACCCATGTGTCATCCTTGGTACTTCACTTTTTTATGTGGGATATGGTATCACATATCCCATATGTTGTTAAGTAACCTCTCTCATATATTCTACCATTTTCTTTCAGACACTTTCAACAACTCTGGTCCACATGCTAATTTTCTCATACTTTGCATATTGCCATAGCTTGCTGGTTGGTCTGCTTGCTAAAAGTCTCTCCTCATTCCAATCCATCTCTACTCAGCTGTCGAAACGATCTTCCTAAAATGCTGGTCTGAATATATCATCCCTGTATCCATTAAATACAGTCCAATGGAATCTTATTATCTCCAGGATCAGATCTAAAATTTTCTATTTGGCTTTTAAAGTATTTCATAAGATGATCTCCAACTGACCTTCCCAATTTTCTTACATTTCATTTCCTTCCATTTTACTCTGTGATCAGGTAACATTCGATTCCTTGTTGTTCCTTGCAGTAGACATGCTTGTTTTGTTTTGCTTTTTTATATACCTCGGTTAGCTTATATTATACATACTCAACCTAGTATTTGGCCCATAGTTAAGTGCTTGTTAAATTTTATAGTCTGATTTGTAAAATCAGAATGCTGGATTTGATGACTTTTCAGTTTTCTTGCAGCTTTAAATCTATGATTCTATAATAAATGATTTTATAGTCTTGATTTGGGAATGAAATTAGCTAATTATGGCCACAGCACTAACTAGAAGCTTACCAAGTCCTGCCCAAAGCCTCCTCCTCCTGAGCTACTTTCCTCATTATTTATTGCCTGAAATTATCTCTACCTTCTCTAATGAAGGGTATATGTGATGTTGGGAAATGTATGAATGGAGCATTAGGCTTATAATTAGAAAGACTCATTTTTATGAGTTCAAATCTGGCCTCAGACAATTACTAATTCTGTGATTCTGGGCAAGTCACTTAATCCTGTTTGCCTCAGTTTCCTAAATAACATAAATTGACCTAGAAAAGGAAATAGCAAACCACTTCAATATCTTCGCCAAGAAAATCCGAAATGAAGTCATGAAGAATAAGACAATACTGATGTAGATATATGATGTTGAAAGAGCACTGATTCAAAATTATGATATCCAGATTCAATATATGGCTCTGTTCTTCCTAGGTGAGCCAATTTGTTCGGGCTATTTAACCTCTCTGACTCTCAATTTTCTTGTCTTATAAAATGAGCAGGATGCAGCAGATGATTTCTAATTTCCTTCCTACAATATTCCAATCCAACAAGCACCTTTAAGCACTTACTATGTGCCAGTTTGCTTAGTTTGCAAAGCAAATTTTTTTTCATTTTTTTACTATAGAAAGTTTATTTTTAATACACATTGCTTTATGAATCATGTTGGGAAAGGAAAATCAGAGCAAAAGGGAAAAAACATGAGAGATTTTTTTAAAAAACAGAAAAAAGTGAACATAGCATGTGTTGATTTGTACTCAGGCACCTTTGTTCTTATTCTGGATGTAGATGGCATTTTCTGTCCAAACTCTATTGGTATTGCTTTGGATCACTGAACCACAGAGAACTAAGGCTTTCATAGTTGATCATCACACATTGTTGCTGTGATTGTGTACAACGTATTCCTAGTTCAGCTTATATCACTCAGCATCAGTTCATGTAAATCTTTCCAAGCATTTCTATAATCAGCTTGTTCATCAGTTTTTAATACAACAATAATATTCCATCACCTTCATGTACCACAACTTGTTTAGCCATTCTCCAAATAATGGGCATCCAGTGCTTTTCCAAATTTTTGCTCTCATAAAAAGAGCTGCTACAAACATTTTTGCATATGTGGATACTTTCCCTTCCTTTATGATTTCCTTGGGATATAGATGCAGTAATAATACTGCTGGGTCAAAAGGTATGCACATTTTTATAGCCCTGTGGGCATAGTTCAAATTACTCTTCAGAATGGTTGGATCATTTCACAACTCAACCAACAATGCATTAGTGTCCCAGTTTTCTCACAACCCTCCAATATTATCTTTTCCTGTTATCTTAAACAATCTGAGAAGTGGGTAATGGTACCTCAAACTTGTCTTAATTTGCATTTCTCTAATCTATAATGATTTAGAGCATATAAGTATAAATGACTTTAACTTCATCATCTGAAAATTGTTTATATTCTTTGACCATTTATCAGTTGGAGAATGACTTGTATTTTTATTGATTTTAAAAATGAGACCTTTATCCAAAATACTGGCTGTATTTATACTTTGTACTTCTCTTTTAATCTTTTTTTTCCTGTTGTTTTTTTCTTTTTTGTGCAAAATCTTTTTACTTTAATATAATCAAAGTTGTTCATTTTTCCTTTTATAATGTTCTCTAGTTCTTCTTTGGTCATAAACTTCTCCCTTCTACAAAGATCTGATAGATAAATTATCCCTTATTCTCCAATTTGATTATGGTATCATTTTTTATGCACAAATCATATATCCATTTTGACCTTATTTTGATATGAATTGTGAGAGGTAAGTCTATTCTGAGTTTCTGACATTATTTTCCAGTTTTTCCAGAAATTTTTTTTCAAATGGTGAGTTTTTATTCCAGAAGTTGGAGTTTGGGGGTTTATCAAATACTAGATTGCTATAGGCCTTGATTATTGTGTCATGTGTATCTAACCCATTCTACTGATCCACCACTCTCTTTCTTAGCCAATACCAAATGGATTTGATGACTGCTGCTTTATAATATTTGCTTTCATTTTATGGAAAGTTTATGCCATTCACATTCATAATTATGTTTTTTATAACCTACTCCACCACTACTTTATCTTCTATCACCCTTTCTCCTCTTTTTTTTTACATCTTTCCCTAGTTTTTCTGCCTTCCATTCTATCTAGTCTGTCCCTTTTATTTTCCTCTTTCTCCTCCTACTTCTTTACATGGTTAGATAAATTTCTATATCCAATTGAATGGTTAATTTATTCCCTCTTACAACCAAAACTCATGAGATCAAACTTCATCCACCTTCCTTTTTTCCTTCCATTGTTATAGATCTTTTTCATCTCTTCATGTGAACTAGTTGTCCCATTATACCTCCCCTTTCCTCTTTTTTCCAGGACAGACCTTTTCCCACCCATTAATGTCTTTTTCTTTGATGTTATCACATTAGGGACCATTCACGACTACAGCCTCAGTACTTGTGATGACCCTCTCTGATTGCCCCAGTGACAGATATAGTTCTCAAGAGTCAAAGATTCCTATCTGGGAATATAAACAATTTAACCTTAAATTACACACACACACACACACACACACACACACACACACACACACACACACACATATATATATATATATATATATATATATATATATATATATATATATATATATATATATATATCCTGTTTACCTTTTTATGGTTCTCTTGAGTCCTGTGTTTGTAGATTAAATTTTATATGTAGTTCTATTTTTTTCTGTAGAAATGATTGAAAGTCATCCAGCTCCTCTCCTGTAAGATGATGCTGAGTCATGCTGGGTAGTTTATTCTTGGTTGTAATGTCAGGTCCTTTGCCTTTTGAAATATGGTATTTTTAAGCCCTCTGATCCAGTATTGTAGAAGCTGCCAGATCCTGGGTAATCCTGACTGCTTACCCTTGATATTTGAATTGTTCTTGTTTGGCAGCATGTAGTATTTTTTCTTTGAGATTGTGGTTTTGTAGTTTTGCAACAATACTCCTTGGGGTTTTCCTTATGGGATCTCTTTCCAAAGGTGATTGGTGGATTCTTTCAATCATTTTTTCTCCTTCTGTTTCTAGAATGATTTCTTGTAAAATTCTATTCAGGCTCTTTTTTTTGGTTAGGGCCTTCAGGTCAGCCATAATTTTAAAACTGTCTCTTCTGGATCTGTTTTCCAGGCTGGTTGTTTTGCCAATGAGGTATTTCACATTTTCTTACATTTTTCATTCTTTTTAGTTTTTTTGATTGATTCTTGCTGTCTCACAAAGCTATTAGCTTTCACTTGCCTTGTTCTAGTTTTTAAAGTGTGATTTTCTTCAGTTATCTTTTGTATCTCTTTTTTCCATTTGGTTTATTTTACTGTTTAAGTAGTTGTTTTCTTCAGACAATTTTTTCCATCCTTTTCCAAACTGTTGACCCTTTCATGCATACTTCTAATTTCTTTTCTCATATTTTCTTCTACCTGTTTTACTTGATTTTTGAAATCTTTTATGAAATTTTCCAAGAAGCCTCTTTGGGCTTGAGCCCCTAAATTTATGTAATTTATTGAGATTTCTTCTACGGACATAATAATTTTCTGTGGTTCAGGTTCTTTTCTTTTTTTTTTGTTCATTTTCTTTCCTTTTCTTTTAGTATTTCCTTTGCTTTACTTTTCAGATGAAACTCTGCTCTGGAGTAAAGGTGTCACTGTCCCAAGCTTTGTGTGTAGCTCTGAGTCTTGGCTTTGAGCACAGGGGCTCCTTGTGTTTATAGGGGATAGTTTGGCTGTTCTTTTCAGGAAGCAGCCTAATTTCTCAGTTTTCCTTCTATATTTCCCTCCATTCCCATACTGGGGTCTATCCCACTGATTTGCTCCTCTACTGAGCCAGGACTAAGGATGTTAGCTGATTATTTGCTATGATTAAGAACGTCTGACCACCTTTCCCAGAGTCTATCTGACCTGGGCTAAACACCCTTTCCACCTTAGTGAGACTGACCTTTCTTGAAGTTTTTTCAATCTGTTTTGAGCTGGAGAGTGGTTTCATTTTGTCAGAATCTATTCAGAAGCTTGTTTTCATTTATTTTGGGGGGAAATTGGGAGAACTCAAGCAGCTTCCTGACTTTATTCTACCATATTGACTCCACCCTGGGAACTGATTCCCTTTATATTCTTGATTTTTTTGTTCAAAGCAAAATAATTTTTAAAAAGTTATCTCAATGACAACAATAACCACAGCCACTACCACAACCACAATACTTTGAAGTTAAAATGACTTGCTTAGATACTATAGTCAATATCTACCAGAGGGGAGAGCACAGGTTTTCCCCAATGTCATTGCTAATGCTCAATCTGCTATAATCCATCCATTCTACATTATGAACATAAATAAATACATGATCACTTGAGAAAAAAGGAGAGAGTTCTCATAATCAGGGGAATTATAAAAGACTGGCTATGAAAGATGGTACATGGATTAAGCCCTTCAAAGAGGCAAGAGGTGCTATGAAGTGAAGGAGATGAAGAATAGCTTATATGAAGTTATAAAGATAACTGATCTGATGGAAAGCTGAGTTTAGTGAGTAATAATTAGGCTAATTTGTCTAGATTGAATGAATTGGAGTGGAGTAATGTATAATGCTAAACTTAGGAGTTAGCATTTTAACCTCTTAGGAGCAATAGGGAGTTCTTGAGTTGCATTGTCAAAACTGTGCTTTAGGAATTTTAATTTGTTGTTCCAGTCATATTCATATTTTGAGATCATATTTGGTTTTGTTTTTTTGCAAAGATAACGACATGTTTTTTCATTTCCTTCTGAAGCTCATTTTACAGATATACTGGGGCAAATAGGTTTAAGTTATTTGCCTGGGGCCACATAGCTAATAAGTATCTGAGACTGGATTTGAACTTAGGGAGATGTCTTCCTGACATCAGGGAGGGAACTTTATCCACTGTCCTACCTATCTGCTCCTGTAATATTAATTAGATAGCCATATAGAAGAGAAATTGGAGAAGAGAATAATTAATAATCCAGGTAACAAGTGATTACAGCTTGAGCTTGAATAGTAACCAGGCAAGTGGAAATGATCAGGATGTTATTAAAATGAAATAAAAATTTACCAACAGACTGAGTGTGATTGGTGAAGAAGAGGAAAGAGTAAAGGAAGACGCCACATGGTAATTCTGGTTGGTAAACTTGGGTAACTGGATGGGTAGCATGGGGGAAATCTGGAGCAGGGATGAGTTTAAGGATGAAGACAATTTTTTCCCTTAGGGATATGTTGAGTTTGAGATGGTCACAAAACATAACCTTAGTCACAGCCTAATAGGCTTTTGGTAACTGGGATCAGGAGTTTAGCAATAGAAACTAGGTCCTAAATATAAACTCTTGGTTGTCATTTACAAAGAAATTATATTTGAATCTATGGGAATTGAGGAAATTATAAGTCTACTATGGCTGTTTGGGGGCGGGGAAAGCATTCATAATTATGGTAAGAGAAGCAGAAGGAAAATCAGGAGATCCAGAGGCAACAGCAGTATGAAAGCCATGAAAGGAGAGAAAATTCAGGAGCAAAGGGTGGCCCATGGCAACATATGATGCAGAAATATCTATAATAATTCAGAGAACTTAGATATCCCACCTATTTTGGCAGTTCCTCTTTTGTTGTCTCATGTTGCATTATTTTCCCATTATTTTCTATCTCCTGTTGAGAAATTACCTCCCCTGAAGAGTTGAAGGCTTCTTTTAGATTTCCCTTATTTCTCTACATAGTGACAAATATATGACAAATGATCAACAAATATTTCTTGAAAAAATTAAATATACTTGTATACAAATCTGTGTATATGTTTTGTAAACATGCATATACATACATATACACACACACACACACACACACATACCCACATGCATATATGTGTATGAAAGTTAAGGACACTGCAGGAGTATCAGGTTAGATATATCAGCAGAATACTCTAAAATAATTTTAAAAATAAAAATGTGATTTTATGTATGTGGGTATTAATTCCCCCACCAGTGATTTTTCAAACCCCTTGTCACTTCTAGATTAAGATTTATTATGTTTGAAAAATACACTACTCCCATGTCAATCTAGTAGTGAATTCTAGAAAAAATAGCTAAATAGGCCCCACAGAAAATAGACATAGAGATGTTCCTGAATCTTTGTTGCAAATCTTTCAGATCTTATGTCTGATCTTGCTTTCAAAAGCATGCGGTCATCGCTATTCCCACTATGAAACATTAGAGAAGGATTTTAGTGTAATCCAAAGACCAGAGTTCTAATTCTATCCTTTATACATAATAATTGTTTGATTTGGGATACCTCCCTAGACATCATATTCCTCACCTCTAAAATGAAGAGATTAGACTAGAAGGACTCTGAGGTTCCTTACAGATGTAACAATTGCTTCCTTTATATAACACTTTGCACTTTAAAGTAAGGTTCATAGATCAAGGAAGTATTACCACATTTTACAAAAAAGGAAATTTAGGTTGAAAGAAATTATTTTCTCACCAAATATCACACAGCAATTCAGTTTCTGTGTTAGAGCACAACCCAGGTTTTCTAGCATCCTTGAAGATCTGATTTTCAAGTAGAGGCTAAATGACAACTCATCTGTGTAATGTCAAAAGAAAACATGATTTGAGAGACTTTAAGTGCTCTATGAGATCTATTTATTGTCCTACTTAATGACTTACTCCCTGACCATCTTTTAATTTAATTCCTGATCATTTATTTTTAATTACATTGAATACTAATAGATTCACTCTCCTGAGTTTCTAGATACTGATTTTTATTGACCTCCAATATCCATGATATCTTTAGTTCTCAACTTGTCCAACTGCTGAAAGACTCTTTCTGTGTGAGGCCTTGGAAACTGACCAGTCCTAGTTGGATGCTTCTCATCCCCCCTTCTTATATGACCTGGCAGGTGCTCAATAAATAGATACTGGCATTAATTGATCCTTAGATTCCACTTTCCCTTTTGAATCATCTTGATTTATTGTCTATCTCTTTCCATTTCTAACTACTACTACTAATAAAAGATATAATAAAATATATATCTATAATATATATATATAATATATATAAAATATATCTATAATAAAATATAATAAAATATATTATAAAATATATATAATATAAAATATATAAAATAAAAAAGATATAATAAAATAAAACTACTAATCTTTCATTTTGTTTTCTCCTGGAAAGGTTTGAATGATTAGAAGATTATATATATAAAAGTGCACTAAGACCTAACACCTAGGTAAAGGTGAATTATCCAGATGTCCAATATCATTCAAAAATCCATAGTCTCTTCCAAGTAGTCAAAGTATATTGTTAGAGATAAAGTTATGCCAGGTAGATAAACTTGAGAAGAAGAGAGATTGGGTCAACTTTAAAAAATTGACCTTTCCTGAATATTGACAATTACACTCTGATAGTTATATCTTTAATTGAACTTCTTTGCCCATAGCTCTTAGTCTAGGAAGGCAGAACTATATAGAGTCACAGAATTTCAAAGTTGGAATGAATCTTAGAGACTATCTAGTCCAATCTATAATTGAAAAAGAATCCTCATTACACTGTATCTGACAAATAATTATTCAATCTTTGTTTATAAGCCTTTAGTAAGGGGAAGATACTACTAAGAGAACTCATTCCACTTCATTATACTGTTGTTAGTATTTTTTTTCCTGATATTAGCTCTATGCTAACTTATACCTATTTCTAACCCTCTAGAGTCAATTCGAATCTGCCTTCCAAATGACATAATTTTGAGAACTTGATGAGAATTGTCATGTCTCCAGGATATTTTTTTCAGGTTAAAAATACATAGTATCTTTAACTAATGGCCATATGCCATGGACTCAATGACTGTCAGCATTCTGATAGCTTCTCTGGATGTTCTCTTGCTTGTCATGATATGTTAACTAATCATACACAATATTCCAGATTTGGTTGGACCAGAGGAAAGCTACAATCTCCTCCTGGATTCTAGAAGTTATACATCTTTCATTGCCACATTAGCTTCTTTCACTTTCATCTTACATTGTTAACTCACATTGAGCTTGTAGTCTACTAAAATCTCTAGCTCTTTTTTCAGACAACCTAATGTCTAATCATATCTCTCTGGTCTCATATTATGAAGTTTGTTTTTAGACACCATCTAATATTTTATTTTTATCCTTATTGTAATTCATTCTATTAGATTCACCCCAATATTCTAGCCTGCCAAAATAAGTACTACTTTTTTTTTTCAAAGTCGTCCGATTTGTCTGTGTTTTTTACTGGCTTTCCTTGTGTTTTCTTCTTTGCATTAAAAAAAAGATGCCTTAGTGATCCTCTTTTCTTTCATTTTTAGTTACCCTATTCCCATTCCTCCCCACCTTCTCACTCCCCTCTATCCTATGGATGGTGTATAGATCACATAAGATGCATGAATAGCTAAGAAAATCTAATCACCATGTTGACTGTATCTATAAATTTTTGTCTCATTTTTCTCATGAGTACAATACTTCTCTGTTATGAGTTGTGTAGATTTCTTCATCACCAGTCATCTAGATTGATCAGAGATCAATTTGATTAGTTATTAAATCTTTTGAAGTTATTTTCCCTAATATTATCATTGAATAACTTGCTTTTCAGTCTCTTCTCACTTTCCTCTTTATCTCCCATCTTCATGCTTTGCATTGACTGTTCTTTATAAATGTAATGCTCTGATCCTGGCTTCTGTTTTATAGTTTCTCTGGCTTCCTTCAACTCTTAGTTCAGAGCCCGCATTTTTTCAATAGCCATTTTCCAGTCTCCACTTGCTAAGACTTTTTCCTTTTATATGAACTTTCATTTACTCTTAATGTTTTCTTGCATATATCTAAATATTTATTCATTAGTTCTTGTTTTAGAATGTATGTTCCTCAAAGGAATGGATTTTTTTTGTTTATTAATCTTCCTTTGTATCTATGTGATTTAGCACAGTTCCTAGCACACATGGTATGTACTAAACATGCTTGTTGACTGACTAAATCTATGCTTTAAAGAAGTCATTGAGAAACATGTTAAATAACAGAGGGTTAAGGTCAAATACTTGGAACACTCAACAGGAGTTCTCTGTGTATGTCATCCTTCCAAAGTGACCTCAACCATTAATGACTATTCTTTGGCTATTCCCATTTATCTATCTTTTCAAAGATCACTGAAAGTAGATAAACAATCCAATCTAACACTTCTTTTAGCAGCATGGATAGAATTCATCTTGGCCAGGTGTCTTGAATTCATGTAGAATAGGTAGATGCTCTTTTCTTTTCTCTATA
Source organism: Sminthopsis crassicaudata (assembly GCF_048593235.1). NCBI lineage: Eukaryota > Metazoa > Chordata > Mammalia > Dasyuromorphia > Dasyuridae > Sminthopsis > Sminthopsis crassicaudata. The sequence goes on along the minus strand of NC_133618.1, from coordinate 461,121,988 downwards.
CTTATCTTGGAAATCAACTCTCCATCAGCTATTTTGTTCTGTTCTTCCCAGTTCAGAGATAATAGTAGAGAATGCTAAAGTAAAATGATCATGGAGCAAGTTGACATTCTCTCTTTTGTCAAACATCAATATACTATCTACCTTAAGCAGTGATATTATCTCTTATTTGATCCTCCTCTTTCCCTCAATAGAGTTAAAAACAAAACAAAATTCTCCTCTTTGTTTTTAGCTTTTTTTTTTTAGCAGCCTCACCTCATTCAGTGCATCAGTACTTTTGACACTTTTATTATAGGATTGTTCCACACTTTTGTACTCATTTGTTGTTATTTGCTTGATCTTGTTTCTATCTTCTGTATGTATTTTTAAAAAACAGAAGAAAAAAAAACCAAAACTAAGTTGGTTGGCAAGGTGAATATGCTTTCATATCAGTTTCTGCCAGCAACTTATTTTTAATCTTCCTGGGAAATGTTTCCCTTTGTATCTTCAGAACTTCTTCTCAGCTGCCTTTTTCTGGAAAATTTTAGCTCATAGTGTCCTACTTGTACTTCCTCTTAACTTCTTGAAATTTGATCTACTAAAATTTAGGATCATGTTAGACTATGAGATTTTTTTTGCCTTTTCCCCCCATAGACTCTAAAAGAGATTGTCCACTTTTTCCCTAAAGTTCTCCTCATTTTTACCTCAATAATCAATTCTTCCATGTTAGCGAGAATACTATTCAGAATACAATTTCTCCTTGTAAGTTAAAATCATTAGCAGTTCTGCTTTTGTGAGGGAGGGATGAAAGGAGGGTAGAGAGAAAGATAGAGACAGAGACAGAGAGATACAGAGAGACAGACAGAAACCCAGAGAGTGAGAGAGATATTGAGAGAGAAAAAAAAGGAAGGAAGGAAAGAAGGGAAGAAGGGAAGAAGGGAGGGAAGGAGGGAGGGAAAGAAAGAAGGAGAAAAATACAAACAGAGATACCGATATAATTGATGACCCTCAATAACTACCATAACATATTTCTGTGTTAAGCTTATGATTTCCCAAACTCATTTTTTTCCTGTTTCTATCTAGAAGTTATGTTGTGCAAAATCAATGACAAAATAATTTCTTTTCTTCCTTACAATAATCTTCATCCAAATACTTTCCATCATGCTTCTTCCCCTTAGTTATTAGATTTCACCATATGAATATATCTCCAGGTACAATACTAACTAACTATCCCTACTTTAATCCGTCTTATTTCTTCTGAAAAAACATATGTAGAGCCATGGATATTATCTCACTAAATATTAATGATATCTATGATATTAAACTTTTTTGTGATCAAATGTCTAATTCATCTTTCTTGTCTAGACAAGTACATTTGTATATAGATATTTAGGCCATAACTTCTACTCTTGATTCCTTTCTTCTGTTTTGTGTCCTGTGAATTTCTAATTATCTCAACTGTTACCTTTCCTTCCAACATTGTAGATTTTCTCTATTCCACTTAATATGGTAGATATTAGGAGAAAATTTTCTTCCTCTTTAATACTTGCTTGTTTGGAGGTAGATTTAAAAAAAACAGGACACAAATATATTGTAAATAGCATTTGTTGGGGGGCATTCCATCCCTTACCTGGAGTTTATAATTATTTTAAGATAAGGTACAGAAATATGAGTCTCTAGAACCCTATCTTCTTAACCTCCTCTAGTTAGCCTTGGAAGATTGTTCACATTCTAAATCAATGTTTTTCTTTTGTATTTTTTTTTGTCTTCAATGGGAAAGTGATGAAAACATTATCTGTCCCTTCCCCTTAATTGTTAACATTTTCTTGCATAAAAATTTTGAAAATTTTATGAATACTTTTGAACCTTCTTCTGATATTATCATTTGTGCCCATGTGATCAATCAGAAATAGTAGTAGTTTCAGTATCAAAAAGATTAGGATTTGGGATTCTCTGTGATATTCCAGATAAATTTTTGGAAAATAACAGACCTTTCCATTGTTAGATCACAAAACGTTAAGTGGTATAAGAAACAGAATGGTATACTACAAAAAAAGTGTTCAATCAAAAAGTTGGTGCAAATCCTTTTTCTGTAAATTACTAATATCACAATCACAAGGGGATCACCATTTGATTTTCTGAGTTAAATTTCCAGGTCCCAAGTTCAGTGCTTTTTCTGCCTTACAACATGGGCCCAAGTTTATGTTCTCTGCCTTCAAGTAGCTCACTAGAGCCTTAATAGATATACAACATATTCTTATTTTTGTGAACATTATGCCAAATGCTTACAATCATATTATACCAAATTATCCCTCTTTGCAGATAATATGATAGTATACTTATAGAACTCTAGATAATCAACTAAAAAACTACTAGAAACAATTAACAATTTTAGCAAAGTTGCAGCATATAAAATAAATTCACATAAATCATCAGCATTTTTATACATTATCAACAAAGTCCAACAGTAAGAGATACAAGGAGAAATTTCATTTAAAATAACTGATGATACTATAGAATATTTGGGAGTCTATATGCCAAGGCAAAAATCAGGAACTATGTGAACACAACTACAAAATATTTTCTACACAAATAAAGCCAAATCTAATCAACTGGAAAAACATCAAATGCTCATAGGTAGGCTGAGCTAATATAATAAATCTGAAAATACTACCTAAATTAATCTACTTTTTAGTGCCATATCAAACTCCCAAGAAATTATTTTATAGCTCTAGAAAAATGTTTGGGCTAGCTTTTTGGAGGAGTGCAGGAAGCAGGAGAAACACCAAGAAGATGGTCAAAAATGGAATGTCTCATTTCTAGTCTTCTCTGCCCTCATAGTACAATTATATCACTATAGCATATTGAATATGTGTGAACTAGAGAACCATTACATCATGCTAAGTACTACATATATGTATACTAAAGAACCATCATCTCATCAATTCCACTGTGTTAACACCTTGTTGTTATCTTTGTTTCAAGTACTTCTCCAGAGTTCCAACCCTCTACCCAAAAATAATAACAAAGTTCATCTGGAAGAACAAAAGGTCAAGAATTTGAAGGGAATTAATGAGAAAAATGCAAATAAAGATGGCTTAGCTGTGCCAGATCTAAAATTATATTACAAAATAGTGCTTATCAAAGCTGTTTGGTACTGGTAAAAAAATAGAATAGTCAATCTGTAGAATAGGTTAAGTTCACAGGACAAAATAATCAATGAATATAGTAACCTAGTGTTTGACAAACCTCAAAAGCCCAGCTTTGTGAATAAAAATTTGATAAAAATTGCTAGGAAAATTGGAAATTATTGTGGCAGAAACTAGGCACTGATGCTTAATGCCCTAAACCAAAATAAGGTCAAAATGGGCTCATGATTTAGACATAAAGAGTAATATTATAAGCAAATTAGAAGAACAAAGTATAGTTTACCTCTTAGATCTGTGGAGAAGGAAGGACTTTGTGGTCAAAGAAGAACTGGAAATAATTACTGAACAAAAATTAGATAATTTTGATTATATTAAGTTAAAACATTTGCACAAACAAAACTAATGTAGACAAGATTAGAAGGGAAATAATCAACTAGGAAAATATTTTATATTCAAAGGTTCTGGTAAAAGCCTCATTATTAAAATATACATAGAATTGACTCAAATTTATAAGAATTCAATCCATTCTCCAACTGATGAATGGTCAAAGGATATTAACAGACAATTTTCAGATGAAGAAATTAAAACCATTTCTAGTCATATGGAAAGGCATGCTAAATCACTATTGATCAGAGAAATGCAAATTAAGACAACTCTGAGGTACCACTACACACCTCTCACATTGTTTAAGATGACAGGAAAAGATAATGAGGAATGTTGGAGGGGATGTGGGAAAACTGGGACACTAATACATTGTTAGTGGAACTATGAAGTGATCTAACTATTCAGGAGAACAGTTTGGAACTATGCCCAAAGGGCTATCAAACTGATCCAGCAGTGTTTCTATTGGGATTATATTCCAAAGAGATCCTAAAGGAGGGAAAGGGACCCACATGTGTAAAAATGTTTGCGGCAGCCCTCTTTGTAGTGGCCAGGAACTGGAAACTGAGTGGATGCCCATCAGTTGGAGAATGGATGAATAAATTATGATATATACATGTTATAGAATATTATTGTTCTATAACAAACGATCAGCAAGATGATTTCATAGAGGCCTGGAGAGATTTACATGAACTGATGCTGAGTGAAATGAGCAGAACCAGGTACACTGTACACGACAAAAAAATTATATGATGATCAATTCTGATGGATATGGCTCATCTCAATAATGAGATGTTTCAGATGAGTTTGAATGATCCTGTGATGATAAGAGCCATCTAGACCCAGAGAGAAGAATGCAGTGTGGATCCCAACATAACATTTTCACTCTTTTTGTCATTGTTTGCTTGCATTTTATTTTCTTTCTCATTTTTTTCTTTTTGATTTGATTTTTCTTATGTAACAAGAAAATTGTATAAATATGTAAGACTATTTTGGATTTAACATGTATTTTACCATGTTTTATAAAAATCATATTATTCACAGAGAGAAAATATAGATTTGAAATATGTGTTTGATGAAAAAAGTCCTACCCATTTCTTGGAGAATAGGTCTGAGTAGGATATCACAAGTGAAGACTATTGAATCTGATTTGTATTTCCTATATACAGGTTGAAGCATAATACTTCCTTCTAAATCCTTAATTCAGTGTCATGAATACTGTCTTCTGTGCCCTAAATCATTATCCTAGATCTAGACTCCTCCTTTAAAAGTCTTATTCTCAGGTTCTGGTATTACAGAGTATTTTGGGTCCTTGTAAGCATTTCACAACCCCCAGCCATTTGTTCTATAAGCCAGAGTCCTCATACCATCACCGACTATTTTAAGAATGATTGTTCAGCAATTTTGCTGCATAACTTCTTAGTTCCTCCCCATTTTACAAGGAAAGAAACTGCCATTAGAAATGATTTCTCATTTTTCTTTGATTTTTAGTTGTTATGTTTCATCTCTGGACAGGAATGAAAAGTGAAAAGCAGGAAAAAAAGAACAAAAAAGTCCACATAATGAATCTATATAATTGAGCCATGCCTCTCTTCCCTGAACTGTTTGCTCCAATCGGAGTAGAGTAATTTTATTGTCTTTCTTTTGAACGATAATACTTCTGCTGGGTATATTGTTGGGTGATCATTTGAATACAATTGTCTCCTTAGCAACAGTTCTTGCAGTTGACTTTTTGATATAGTCTAGGGAGGAAGGTACTCTCATTTGGTATCAGATACTTTTCTAAAAGAACCAGACATTCTTCCAGAGCAATATACTTTAAAACCATATTTACATAGTAAACTTCATAAAGATTTAAAATCTTGCCTTTGGCTGGTACTGTGTAAGGAATGTAGGTAAGGTAAAATTCACCAAATTGTCTTTTCACTTTGAATGGGGAACTCTGGAGGCCCATTTACCAGAAAGAAGTTATAGACCAGTTCAAAAACCATAGGTTTTCCAGATTGGCTAAAATCAGGGAAGCCAGAGGGAATAGACATCTTGGATAACACTATTTGAGAAGGTCTAATATCATTTAACATAGCCCTTGGAGACTATTCCACAAATGCCACTGACAATGGAAAAAGGAAAAATTAGCTACTCTGCTGCTTCCAACTGCTTAGATTAATCATTTGGTAACAAGACACTCAAAACATAACTATTTATCTGCGTTTGATCAGGAAGATTACAGGATATAACATTTTAATAAATTGGCTGGGACTATAGATATATGTTAGTATGATGAATAGTTTAAGCTGAAATAGATGTTTTCATTTCAATAAAGTTATTTTAGGACATATTTACATGATGAAATAACCTATTATTTATCCAGCTACATTTTTATGAACTAATTCTTCTTTTGTGCAGACCTGGAATGTTGATTCATCATTACCCTACCCCTATATTTTTCTTCTCTCATAAATAGTTTCTTGTTTATTATTTTCAAATGTTTGTCTCCTTTTAGATCCATCTCCTATCTTCCTGCAAGGACTTGGCTGAGAACAAGCTGACACCAAGCAAAAGGAGAAATCAGGGCAGTAGAGGAATATTCATCCTAATTGTTCCATTGGCTAGTATGGGTGTTCTGTTTTGACTGAAACATCTAACATTCTCTTCACAGGGTGGGGAGAGAGGAATCATGGTTACTCAACTTGGTCATATACAAGGCAACTCTTACAGTGACATTGGTAAGTATCTAGTCTTTTCCTTCTAATCAATTTTAACCACCAGTTTCAGAGCAATCTGCCTAAAAAACAGTTCTGATAGAATAGAAAGGTATTTATTAAGCATTTACTGTATGGTAAGATTATATTAAGTGAGAGGAATATAAATTAAAATTCCTTACTACTAAAGAACTCAAATTTGAATGTGGGGAAATAGCACATATAGGAAAATATAGAATCATGGTGGAAAGGAAAAGCCAGTAGTCCTTTGGGTCCGGAAGAAGTATTGATAACCAATTATGGTGATTTCTTTTAAATAATGACTTTTTATTTTCAAAATGTATGCAAAAATAATTTTCAACATTCACCCTTGCAAAATCTTGCATTCCAATTTTTTTTGTTTCTCCCTTTCCTACACCCCTTCTCCTAGACAGAAAGTAATCCAATATATGTTAAACATGTGAAATTCTTCTATACGTATATACACAATTATCATACTGCACAAAAAAATCAGAGTAAAAAGGAAAAAAGAGAAAGGAAACAAAAAGAATGAAAATACTACATTATGATATATATTCAGTACCCACAGTCCTCTCTCTGGATGCAAATGGCTCTCTCCATCATAACTCCATGGAAATTGGCCTGAATCACCTCATTACTGAAAAAAGCCATATCTAATTCTAATGATTTTTATAGGGCACTTTTGGAAAGGAGGTATTACAAAGGGATAAGGATGGGTGAATTTCAGGGTAACATTGGGTGAAAGGACTCATGACTTAAGGCTATTTACTTCCCTCTGGGTTTTCTGGTGAATAGAATTTTGCATGGAGCTATTGAGAAACTCACAAATTGGTCCAATATACTCTATCCTTTGGTGTTCTCTAGTGATCTCTTGGTGGACAGGGATCAAGTTGGGGGACTTGGAGAAAAACTTCATTTTGTGTCTGTCTGGTTGTCTCTGCCATCTGATCATGATGCTCCCCTATTCAAAACCCCACAGTGGTTACTACATCCAGTCTTCTTAGAATTGTTCTCTACTGTCTGCTTTTAAACTGTTTTCCAAGCCCCACTTCATGTCTCCCTTTTATGTACACTATAACCATTCTAAATTGGATAACTTATTCTACCTGAGAATATCATTCATTTTCATCCCTCAGGCTTTTGTTCTTTCCTTCATGTTTTTCAAGATGTAGTAGTTAAGAAAGAGTTCTAAATTTGGAGACAGGAGATATGGGTTAAAATCCTGTCTCTCACACTTATTTTCTCTATGATTTTGAAACAAGAAACTTGATTTTTCTATGACACTGTTTATTCATCTTTAAGATAAAAGAACTCATTACCCATGAGATTCCTTCTAGCACAAAATTTGTGGACTTCCTTTGTCCATTTTGCTAAGTCATTTTAAAATTTCCTTTGTATCTTCACTTCTTAGCTTTTGATCCATCTCCACAATTTTTTTGTATTTTATTAAAGATCCTGTTCTCTCTGCCTCTTTTTTACTCATCCAAAACCTTCTTGTACTTTAAGGACAAAGTCACATTTTCCCTGCCAAGAAGAATTCATTTTGATTGGAAATGACAGAATAAAGATGGTTAATAGGACATTGGAACACACAAAAAGGAAAGAAAGATAGTAACTCACTATGTTTACATCTCAAGGAATCAAAGAATCTCCAAGTTGGAAGAGATCCTAAAGGCCACTTAGTCCAAACTTCCTGAACAATAATCAACTCTAAAATGTACTCAACAGGTGACCATTAAGCCTTTGTTTGAAAACTTCTTTTGAGAAAGAATCTATTACTTTCCTTAGCTCCTCATTCTAGTTTTAAATAGCTATCATTGTTAGGAAGTTCTTCCTGACATCAAATATAAATTTGATTTTTGAAATGTTCACCCATTTTTCCTAGTCCTGACCTCAGGAGTTAAAAAAGACTAATCTTATTTCTTTCTACTTATTTCTTCTAGAAAGAAATAAGTAACCCTTCAAATACTTGGAAAAAAATTCAAATTTTCTGGCAAATCTTCTGTTTTTTGGGTAAAATTGCATCAATCTTTTTAATAAATTCTTTTTTCACCTTTATAATATTATTTTGTTTTTCCAATTATATGTAAATCCATCTTCATTACTTCAATTATTTCTTCTACACTACATACCTCTCAGATTGGCTAAGATGGCAGGAAGGAATGTTGGAGGGTATGCAAGAAAACTGGGACACTAATACATTGTTGGTGGAATTGTGAATGGATCCAGCTATTCTGGAAAGAAATTTGGAACTATGCTCAAAAAGTTATCAAACTGTGCATACCCTTTGATCTAGCAGTGTTTCCACTGGGCCTTTATCCCAAAGAGATCTTAAAGGAAGAAAAGGGACCCATATGTGCAAAACTATTTGTGGCAGCCCATTTTGTAGTGGCAAGGAACTGGAAACTGAGTGGATGCCCATTAGTTGGGGAATGGCTGAATACATTATAGTATACGAATGTTATAGAATATTATTGCTCTATAAGAAATGAACAGCAGGATGATTTCAGAGAGGCCTGAAGAGACGTACATGAACTGATGCTAAGTGAAATGAGCAGAACCAGGAAATCATAATGCATGGCAATAACAAGATTATATATATGATCATTTGTGATAGAAGTGACTCTTCCTAACAATGAGATCATTAAAACCAGTTCCAATAATTTTGTGATGAATATGATGAGGGTTGGGGTCCCTTTTAAATTCATTTCTAATTGCCCAACCCATGGCTGGAATATCTGGGCCCAGCCCCAACCATCATCAGCTCAGCTTCCCCCAGCCCTCACCTAATCTGAGCTAACTGAAAAGGCCTCCAAGAACTTAGGGGTACCGCCAATCATATATAAAAAGGGCCAAGCCAGAGCCCTCTTTGCAGGAGCCCTCCCAGCCAACACATGGTATATTTCCAGCTATGTAGGGGTTCCTGCCCACCTAGCGGCCACCTTCAGCCCTGGCATCTTTCTAACTGAGCTTTACTTCCAAATTTCTACAATAAACCTTTTATTTATCAATCTAGGTTTTTGGGCCTGTAAATTCATTTTACAGGGGACACTGCACCTCATAGGATTATCTATGCGCTGAGAAATGGGGTTCCCCCTTTCCTTTCCCTCATTAAAGAGAGCCATATATACCCAGAGAGAGGACTGTGAGAACTAAATGTGGACCACAACATAGAATTTTCTCTCTTTCTTCTTGTTGTTTGCTTGTATTTTGTTTTCTTTCTCATTTTTTTTCCTTTTTGATCTGATTTTTTTGTGCAGCAAGACAAGATAAATAGTATAACTATTTATACAAATATTGGATTTAACATATATTTTAGCATATTTAACATGTATTGGATTACCTGACATCTAGGGGAGGAGAAAATTTGGAACACAAGGTTTTGCAAGGGTCAATGTTGAAAAATTACCATGCATATGTTTTGTAAATAAAAAGCTTTAATAAAAAGCAAGCAAACAAAAACCAAAATACCTTTAGAGTCAGGCAGAATTGATTGGCAGAAAGATCTGAACTCTGCTCTTCCTGAATCTAAGTTCAGAAGAATAACCACTACTTTGCTATAAATGTCACCAAAAGAAAAGGTGAATAAATAATGTATGTTGACATGACCAAAGAAGTTTGATGTTGCAGTGAGATTTCATTTTAGAACCTTTGGAGATTAAGTGAGAACATAAACCAGACTAAAAACATCTTAATTAAAATGGAAACCATGGTCAACGCATGTCTTAGAAAGACAAGGTAAGGAAACTAGATTCTTCATTCTAAAGCTTCTATGAGTTGAAAATGAGTATGAAAGCTAAGGTACACGTTGGATCTCTTACATTTGTTATCTATATGACAGTAGTCAAATGTCTTAACCTCTCTCAGGCACAGTTTTCTCATCTGTAAAATGGGGCTAACATTTGAGTTTATCAACTTTGTGAAGATACAAAAAAAGAGATTTTTTACAAAACTGAAAGTTATATATAATCACCATTTGTATGAGTTCGATATACCTATGATGCTATAGGATTCCAGAAAAAAAAAACACCTCAATATCAACTTTTACTATTATTATCCAATAAATAGATCTTAGATTTCTTGATGAAGAAATATTTTAAAATTGTAATCAATATCAGTCAGAGATGTTTTTTTAAATCTGCCTTTCAAAATAGATAGGTATCATAATTAATTTAAATCAATATTGATGGTGTGTGTGTGTGTGTGTGTGTGTGTGTGTGTGTTTTTCAAATGAGAAGAGGCACAATGTGACTTGAGACTAGCTGTGTGGCCTTGTGTAAAACAATTAATCTCTCTTACTTGCTTTTGTCCATCTGAAAATTGAAAGAATAATACTATATTCTCTGTACTGCAGGATTATGTATAGAGGAAAGGAATTGTGCTTATATATGACAGAACAGTTGTGCCTTAAATGGATCCATCTTGAATAGGACAAACAGAAATAAATGGTTAGCAAGATTCATGTTATTTCTCGTGAAAAATTAAATAAGAATGACTGTGGGCCAATAAATAGAACAGTATTCACAAAAAAAAAATCACTTCTCATATAGCAAGAACTTGAAGTCTTCCTGTTTGTTCCTCTAGGGACAAATTTCTAGTTTATTTAAGTCCCTCCTAATAAGTCTAATTCCTTTGGTTCATTGGTTGTTCTTCTTTGCTTTTGAAGACATGAATAATATTGCCATACCGGAGTCTAACTGTGACTGATCAGATCAATATGAGTTAATTGCAATAGAGTTTAAATGCTTGGTAATTTGTCTTGAAAAAAGGATCTCAGTGTCTGATACCTCATCTTGCCAGGTAAGTGAACTTATCCACAGAATTCAATATTTCTCCATTTGCTGTAACTGATGGCTCTAAATATGGATGGCATTGTAGGCTGGTATTTTCTTGTTAATTATTAGGCCAAAATTAACAGAAGCAACAGGTAATCAATTAATTCTTTATTGCATCATGGCCTCAATAGTTGAATTGAATGCACAATCATTTGTAAACAATAACAACAACCAAAAAGTCATGCTCCAACTTTCTCTCCATTTTAATCTTAGCTAGTAGCCTTTTCAATTTAAATAATTTGTTCTGTGTAGTAGCTGACTTTGATGTTGTTTTCATCCTTGTTGAAGTCATCTGACAATACTGCAAAAAAAAACCCACCATGCTAAAAATCGTAGGAACAAATACACAGCCCTATTTTACTCCATTGGTGACAGAAATTACAAGGGCATTGTCCATTATCTGTAACTCATGCAATTGTGCTGTCATGAAACTATTGTACAATACTGAATAACTCCAGGCACACAAATTTTGCTATAATTTTCCACAAGTCCTCATGATTGACAGTATCAAAGGCCTTGGTCTGATTGACAACTGTTGTATACAGACCTTTGTTCTGCTTCTGGCATTTCTTCTAGAGTTGTCAGGCAGCAAACACCATATGAATCAATTATTCCTCAGTCATTTCTAAAGCTACACTGGCTCTCAAGTAGATGATCATTTTCCAGGTGAAGATTCAGTCTAGTAAAGAAAACCCTTCCAAGAATCTTGCCAGAAATCATTCTTTAAAGAAAGATCCTTCTGTGCTTGTCATAGGCCAATTTATTTATTTTACCTTTATACAAATGGACATCATTGAACTCCTCCTTTTGCTAAATAACCCAGAAAATTCCAGTCAGCTTTTTTTTTTTTTTTTTTTTTTTAATGAGCAGTGGGCCCTCTGCCTTGTAAATCTCATCTGGAGTTGAACACTAGGCAATTGGTCCCACAAGGTGCCAACTTACATTCAAAAAAGTTCAGCTACAGAGGGACTAACTTAAACCTGAAGTAAATGGTCAGTGATTTTAGCATTGTTCAGAATTTTGAGAACAGTATGAAAATATTCAACTCTTCATCTCTTTAAAATCAAATCCTTATCACTAATCAAGGTGATTCTACCAGCATTGAGTAGATTATGTATACTATAGGTTTTTAGACCATAAATAGCTCTCTGGGCAACATAAAAGTACTTTGGATTCAACGTAAAACTGAATTTTATCTGCCTTCTTACTGAGCCAAGAATTCTGTACTTTATTTTTGGTGGAATTAAGTGCTGCCTTCTTAGAGATGGATAAACTGTTCTCTGATAAACCCTGTGGAGTTCTCATTTTTCATGTAACAGTTTCTGAATTTCCTCACACATTTTCATCAAACTAACATTGATATTTGTCAGTTATCTGGCACAGATGAGTAAAGGCAGTGTTGTACACTAAATTTCTGAAAACTGCCTACTCTTTCTCTGTTCCATTTTTGGCATTTATATGTTGGCTCAGCATTCCTTTCAAATTGGCAAGGAACTTTCCCACTTGCAGAATATTCTAGTCTGTTGGCATTGTTTTCTAGTTATTATCTTGCCTTAGGGCCACAACATTTGTTGAATGCAAATATTTAGCTTGGAGAGAATAAGTCTGTGATCAGTACAGCACTCTGCATCCTGTCTTTCTCTTCTCCTTACAATGACTGGTCTATTAAATGCCAATGTTTGCTATAACGATGCATCAAAAAAGTGAATTGCATTTAGGTAAACAGAAGACAGTGTTGATGATGTTATAAGATGTACAATTCTTCAGTAGTAAGTGAATTAATAAATTAATTAGTAAATTAATAAATTGCTGATTCTGACTCTATTTCTCCCAAGGTCTCCATGCTCTATTTGGTCACTCAGAATAACAAACTTGTCTTTTGGCACATTGATGATGATAGTCTTTGTAAAATTTTCATTTAATCTCATCAAAATTAACATGGTGGGAGCATAAATACTGATTAAGGTGGCATGACACTTTATTGCAAAGGATGATCATATATCGTGAATTTGTCATTCACTTTTTTTGACAAACATACAAACTTACTGACTAAATTAATTTTGCTTGCAAAATCAGCTTGATTGGGTTCCTTTTCACCACAACCATTTAAAAAAATGTATCCATTTCTAACTTTTATAAGCTTAATTTGCCTGTCTTGTTTCACTCAGGACTGCTATTTGGTTATGATATTTGCTGAGTTCTCCTTGAAATAGGAACTATATGAACATAATTACAAAACACTTTTCACACAAATAAAGTTAAATATAAATAATTGGAAAAATGCTCATGGGTAGCCTAAGCCACTATAATAAAAGTGACAATTCTACCTAAATTAATCTATTTTAAAAATAATTTTCAATTATTTATAGATCTGGAGCTATTATAAAATTCATCTGGAAGAATAAAAATCAAGGATATTAAGGGAATCAATGAATTAAAAAGGGAGAAGGAAATTATTCTAATAGATCTCAAACTATATAAAGTAGTAATTATCAAAATTCTTTGATTCTCGCTAAGAAATAAGAGTGGTGGATCAGTGGGATAGTTTTGGTACACGCACATTATAGTAAATGAGTATAGTAATACAGTATGTGATTAAATCCAAATATCTAAATTTTTGGTACAAAAACTCATTATTTGATAAAAATTTGCTGAGAAAATTGGAAAACAGAATGGCAAAAATTAAGCATAGAGAAACATCTCACATCATATACCAAGGCAAGGTCAAGAGGGGTATATATTTATATATAGATGGTAACAACATTAGCATAATTTATCTGTTAGCTCTGTGGAGAAGGAAAGAATTTAGGAGCAAACAAGAAATAAAGAGCATTTTGAAGTACAAAATAGATATTTTGATTATATAAAAGTAAAAAATAAATACTTGCACAATTAAAACCAATGAGGCCAAAAATTAGAAGGATATAAAAAAACATTTTGTAAAAGTTTCCCTGATAAAGGCCTTATAGATCAAACATATAGAGAATTGAATCAAATTTATAAAAATACAAGTCATTCTCCAGTTGATAAATGGTCAAAGGAAAGGAATAGACATTTTCCCAACAAATCAAAGCTTTCTATAGTCATATAAAAATGTTCTATATCACTATTGATTAGAGAAATGCAAATTAAAACAAGTCTGATGCACTACTTCAAGCCTATCATATTGGCTAATATGTCAGAAAATGAAAATGATAAATGTTGAAGATGTGGAAAAATTGGAATATTAATGTACTGTTAGTAATGTTAGTAAACTGATTCAACAATTTTGGAGACCAATTTGGAACCATGCCCAAAAGTCTGTAAAACTGTGCATACCCTTTAATCCAGCAATACTAGTGCTAAGTCTATATCTCAAAAAGATCATAAAAAAGGGAAAAGAACCTATATGTACAACAATATTTATATCAGTTCTTTTAGGTGGCAAAGAACTGGAAATTGACATCAATTGTGGAATGTATAACAACTTTATGATATGTATATATAATAGAATACTATAATTAGAATTAATTAGTACTATTAATACTATAATAGAATACTATAATTATATAATAATATATAATACTATTATAATACTACAGTACTATGATATTGTCCTATAAGAAATGATGAACATGCAGATTTCAGAAAAACCTGGACTTAGATGCTCAGTGGAGTGAGCAGAACTAGGAGAACATTGTACATTGTTCAATGATCGAGACTTTAGACATTTTAGCAATACGATGATCCAAAATGATTCTAAAACTCATGTGAAAAATACTATTCACATCCAGAAAAAGAACTATAGTGTCTAGATGCAGATTGAAACATGTTTTCCCTCCTCTTCCCTCTCTTCCCCCACCATGTTTTTTCCCTTTTGTTCTTATTCTTCTATCATGGCATGACCAACATGTAAAAATGTTTAATATGATTATACCTGTATAACCTATACATTCCTTTCTTCTTCCTTCCTTCCTTCCTTCCTTCCTTCCTTCCTTCCTTCCTTCCTTCCTTCCTTCCTTCCTTCCTTCCTTCCTTCCTTCCTTCCTTCCTTCCTTCCTTCCTTCCTTCCTTCCTTCCTTCCTTCCTTCCTTCCTTCCTTCCTTCCTTCTTTCCTTCCTTCCTTCCTTCCTTCCTTCCTTCCTTCCTTCCTTCCTTCCTTCCTTCCTTCCTTCCTTCCTTCCTTCCTTCCTTCCTTCCTTCCTTCCCTCCTTCTCTCCTTCTTGTTCCAAACAGAAGAAAAAAAATCTGTTTATTTCTTTAAAGAGCATAATGTCCACAAATACGCACATATTCCATATACTGATGGTAAATAGAATCATATTTCCAAAAGGTTTTATACTTTTTTTGTATTTTGACTGAAGGGTGGTATTCTTGATTTTCGTTGTAAGCAGGCCAGGGCTGGGTAAAGCAGACGATTTCTAGCCCATTCCTCAGGCCAGGAGGTGAACAGTGTGGTCCTCCATAAAGGCTGCTTAGACACCCAGGAGGCTGCCAAATTCCATTGCTGCTTCATTCCAGTGAGAAAATGACCCTGGACTGCTTAGTTATGACTGCAGCTCCCAGTGTATCCACAACTGCTACTTTGTTACTTGCCTGTTGCCACAGGACTTTGAGGTAGGCAAAAATATTAAAATAGTAGAATGGTATCATGATTTGAGCGTAAATTAGATTTAAGTGAGGCAGAGTGCACTAAGTTGTCAGCCTCATGCTCTTTTTCAAAGTTCAGTTTCTTCAAAGTTCGGGTCAAGACAAATGTCAAAGTGACTGGTGATTACTCAGGATGCAGTGGATGACCTTGGTTTCTTCAATGTCTAGCTCTCAAGTGCTCCATAGCACCTGTTTCAACTGCCTTCATGGCCATTGGAACAAACTGTTCTCATTTGCCCTTTCCTAGTGGAAGTCTTCACATGCTAGGGGAACCCCCTGATAACTCATCAATGAATTTGAGATCCCTCAGTTGCCCCAACCTTGTTTAGCAGTCTACTGAAATGTTTCCCAGGATGTGGTCACTGTGCATGTCACAGCTTATTGGACCCACAAGTGAAAGTTGGATTAATTAGGGAGATACCCAAAGTGGAAGACTAAAAAAAGGCTTGGTAGACTTCACATCAGAGGGACTAGTGTTCCATGAACATACCCTATGTTACAGGTATCATGTAAGATAAGTATAATTATATCTACAAGTTATTTGGACACATCCTGCTACAAAACTTGTATAAGCACTGTAGATCTCCCCATGTGGTACAAGTATATTTTCCTTATGTTCACAGGATGTCATAGTATTAATTATCCAGTGAGAAAGTGCAATCTCTGAATTGCTTACTACCAAGTGGTATTCTACTTAAGCCATCAGCTCTACCATCTTGTCTATTCCATTCAGGAATATGTGTGAGACAATTTAAAAAGCTACAGTATCCCCACTGACCCCCAGAGAATGCTCAGCCTGAAGATAAGATGCATAAACTATTTCACAACCTACCTCTACACTTCCATTCCCTGCTGAATCTGGGTTTCAGTAGCGCCACAGAAGAATTTGGTTCAACCCCTAGACTCATTTAGGAGATGAAATAGTACAATGTTTACAATATAAATTTTTTACTATATATATTTTTTTCAAACTCATAACTCCCAACTTCATCTGGCTTCCTTCTTCACATCTTCCCTTCATGTACTCTTCCAACATTGTCTGACTATTTATAATCTTATTTAGGGTTTTCTTGACAAAGATACTAAAGTAGTTTACCATTTCCTCTCTAGCTTATTTTTTACAGAAGAAAGACTGAGGTAGACAGGGCTAAGTGACTTCCCCAGAGTCACACAGCTCGTAAGTGTTTGAGGACACATTTGAACTGAGGAAAATGAATTTTTCTGACTTCAGATCTAACATTCTCTTCTACTGCATCAACTTGCTACCCTTTAATGTGCCTAATAACAATTTTAAAATAAGTACATTTC
Source organism: Sminthopsis crassicaudata (assembly GCF_048593235.1). Classification (NCBI taxonomy): domain Eukaryota; kingdom Metazoa; phylum Chordata; class Mammalia; order Dasyuromorphia; family Dasyuridae; genus Sminthopsis; species Sminthopsis crassicaudata. Next base: position 461,104,987 of record NC_133618.1, on the reverse strand, counting down.
CTACTCAAGTATATAATTTCTCACTTTTCTACCTCTAGACCCCTTATATTCAAATATTTTAAAAACCTAACATATTGTTACCATATCATACATTGTACGTGATATAATGTAAAAGGAAATCAATTGAGTGATTCTATACCTCCCAAACTTCCCACTTACTTGTCCAGATTTACATGTGCTAAGGAGGATTCACATATACAGCTTACAGGAAAATAATAATAGAAAGGTGTATTCACAAATTATTTCAGGATCATGAACCATTAAGAATGGAAAGCACAGAAGTTAATAAATAAAATAAATCTTGTCTTTTCCAGTACAGAAGCATAATGGGATTCAAAATTCTCAGTAGCTTAGGATCCATTTTCCCTGTGGCTCTCATCTCTATTTCTATTCCAGGATCAAAATGTCTTTTGGAATTCTGATCTCTCTGGTTGTCTCATTCACTAATTGCGCATCTCTAGTACAATAATAACCATGGAAACCACCAGCTTGTTTGCTCCCACATAACTGATGGAACACTGGAAGTCTGGATCTAAGAGTAGTGGTCATTTGCTCCTGTTTTCCTTGTGGAAAACAGAAATCTAAATCTAATATGAAAACAGAAATCTAAATCCAATATGAAATTAAATATGTTCCATGTGCCAGGCATTGTACTAAGCATTAAGAATAGAAAAAATATAGACACCTGGTCCTCACAGAGCTAGCAGTCTAATAGGGGAAGACAATATACAAGTGAAAAGCTGAAAAGGGGAGAGAGCAGAACGTAATCTGCATGGGGCAGTAGAGAGGTGATGAAGTTCAAAGGAGTGCATGTGGGTGGGAAATGAAAAGGATGTCCTGAGTGCTCTAATTTAATGAAAGTTCTGGGAGGAACTTGCATTCCATTCTATAATCAGAGGAAGGCAGAGGGTATTGATAAAATATGAATATTAGGACTGATGTGCAGAATAAAGAAGTTCCTGGATCATGGTAGAGAAGTTATGTCCTTCTTGGTGATATTGCAAGACTTCCAGTCTCAGAATGTACTTGAGGCAGGGCAGATTCCACCAGCCTCTCTGTTCTAGAGATAATAAAAGGAGTCATATCTGGTAGGTTGTTTCACAAATTCCATTCTGTCCATGTCCCTTTGAGTAAATTTCCTGGCTCTGTGGGTTTTCATGGGATTGAAAAGACAATGAGGGAGTGCTAGTTACATTAGGATATAACTGATACTTGTTTTGTAACTTGAACTCATCAAGCATAGCTAGTTATTCTTATTACCTTAAATCACTTAAATTACTCAAATCTTATTTTGCTGCTCCTTTGTCTAACAAAGTGAGCAGTCCTTGTGCTGAAAAGGACAGAATAAAATTGACTAATAGAGGATTCATCTAAAGTCAGGTATTGAGATAGTAAGATATTGATGAATCTAAGTCACTTAGTCCTGTTATCTGAAAATTTTGGCAGATGTGATTGATGTTCTACTGTCAATGATCTTTGAAAGTTTGTGAAGAGTAGGTGAGATATAGCAGAACTTAAAAAGGACAAATGTTCCAATTTTTGAATAAAGAAAAGTAAAGAGAATATTCTAAGGGAGATAACTTTGATTTTGGCAGCATCTTAGAATATATTATTACATTATTTTTTTTTTTTTTTTTTTTTTTTTTTTTATACTTGGCATTTAATTTATTTTATTTTTTTTTTAATTTTTTATTTTATTTTATAATTATAACATTTTTTGAAAGTACATATGCATGGGTAATTTTTTACAACATTATCCCTTGCACTTACTTCTATTCAGATTTTTCCCTTCCTCCCCCAACCCCCTCCCCCGATGGCAAGCAGTCTTATATATGTTAAATATATTACAGTATAATTTAGATACAATATATGTGTGTAGAACCGAATTTTTTGTTGCACAGGAAGAATTGGATTCAGAAGGTAAAAATAACAGTTTACATTCATTTCCCAGTCCTTTTCTGGATGTAGCTGGTTCTGTCCATCATTAATCAATTGGAATTGGATTAGCTCTTCTCTATGTTGAAGAAATCCACTTCCATCAGCATACATCCTCGTACAGTATCATTGTTGAAGTGTATAATGATCTTCTGGTTCTGCTCGTTTCACTCAGCATCAGTTGATGTAAGTCTCTCCAAGCCTCTCTGTATTTCTCCTGTTGGTCATTTCTTATAGAACAGTAATATTCCATAACATTCATATACCATAGTTTACCCAACCATTCTCCAATTGATGGACATCCATTCATCTTCCAGCTTCTAGCCACTATGAAAAGGGCTGCCACAAACATTTTGGCACATACAGGACCCTTTCCCTTCTCTAGTAGTTCCTTGGGGTATAAGCCCAGTAGTAGTATGGCTGGGTCAAAGGGTATGCACATTTTGATAACTTTTTGGGCATAATTCCAGATTGCTCTCCAGAATGGTTGGATTCTTTCACAACTCCACCAACAATGCATCAGTGTCCCAGTTTTCCCACAGCCCCTCCAACATTCATCGTTATTTGTTCCTGTCATTTTAGCCAATCTGACAGGTGTGTAATGATACCTCAGAGTTGTCTTAATTTGCATTTCTCTGATCAATAGTGATTTGGAACACTCTTTCATATGAGTGGAAATAGTTTTAATTTCATCATCTGAAAATTGTCTGTTCATATCCTTTGACCATTTATCAATTGGAGAATGGCTTGATTTCTTATAAATTAAAGTCAATTCTCTGTATATTTTGGAGATGAGGCCTTTATCAGAACCTTTAACTGTAAAAATTTTTTCCCAATTTGTTACTTCCCTTCTAATCTTGTTTGCATTAGTTTTGTTTGTGCAGAAACTTTTTAATTTGGTGTAATCAAAATGTTCTATTTTGTGATCAATAATGGTCTCTAGTTCTCCCTTGGACACAAACTCCTTCCTCCTCCACAAGTCTGAGAGGTAAACCATCCCATGTTCCTCCAATTTATTTATGATTTCGTTCTTTATGCCTAAATCTTGGACCCATTTTGATCTAATCTTAGTATGTGGTGTTAAATGTGGGTCCATGCCTAGTTTCTGCCATACTAATTTCCAGTTTTCCCAGCAGTTTTTGTCAAATAATGAATTCTTATCCCAAAATTTGGGATCTTTGGGTTTGTCAAAGATTAGATTGCTATTTTTATTCACTATCTTGTCCTGTGAACCTAACCTATGCCACTGATCAACTAGTCTATTTCTTAGCCAATACCAAATGGTTTTGGTGACTGTTGCTTTATAATATAGCTTTAAATCAGGTACACTTAGACCACCTTCCTCTGACTTTTTTTTCATTAGTTCCCTTGCAATTCTCGACCTTTTATTCTTCCATATGAATTTTGTTGTTATTTTTTCTAGGTCATTAAAATAGTTTCTTGGGAGTCTGATTGGTATAGCACTAAATAAATAGATTAGTTTGGGGAGTATTGTCATCTTTATTATATTCGCTCGGCCTATCCAAGAACATTGAATGTCTTTCCAATTATTTAAATCTGACTTTATTTTTGTGGCAAGTGTTTTGTAATTTTGCTCATATAATTCCTGACTCTCCTTTGGTAGATATATTCCCAAATATTTGATACTATCGACTGTTATTTTGAATGGAATTTCTCTTTGTATCTCTTGCTGTTGGATTGTGTTGGTAATGTATAAAAATCCTGAGGATTTATGTGGATTTATTTTGTATCCTGCGACTTTGCTAAAATTCTGAATTATTTCTAATAGCTTTTTAGCAGAGTCTTTGGGGTTCTCTAAGTATACCATCATGTCATCTGCGAAAAGTGACAATTTGATTTCTTCATTTCCTACTCTAATTCCTTGGATCTCTTTCTCGGCTCTTATTGCCAAGGCTAGAGTTTCTAGTACTATATTGAATAGTAATGGTGATAGTGGGCAACCTTGTTTCACTCCTGATCTTACAGGGAAAGGTTCTAGTTTATCACCATTACATATGATGTTTACTGAAGGTTTTAAATATATGCTCCTTATTATTTTAAGGAATAGTCCATTTATTCCTATACTCTCAAGCGTTTTTATTAGGAATGGATGTTGGATTTTATCAAATGCCTTTTCTGCATCTATTGAGATGATCATATGGTTTTTATTAATTTGATTATTAATATGGTCAATTATACTAATAGTTTTCCTAATATTAAACCATCCCTGCATTCCTGGTATAAATCCCACTTGGTCATAGTGTATTATCCTGGGGATGATTTTCTGAAGTCTATTTGCTAATATCTTATTTAAGATTTTAGCATCAATATTCATTAAGGAAATTGGTCTATAGTTTTCTTTCTCAGTTTTCGATCTACCTGGTTTAGGTATCAGTACCATGTCTGTGTCATAAAAGGAATTTGGTAGGACTCCTTCAATCCCTATTTTTTCAAATAGTTTACATAGCATTGGAGTTAGTTGTTCTTTAAATGTTTGGTAGAATTCACCTGTAAATCCATCTGGTCCTGGGGACTTTTTCTTAGGAAGTTGGTTAATAGCTTGGTCTATTTCTTTTTCTGAGATGGGACTATTTAAACTACTTACTTCTTCCTCTGTTAATCTGGGCAAGCTATATTTTTGAAGGTATTCTTCCATTTCATTTAAGTTATCGAATTTATCGGCATAAAGTTGAGCAAAGTAGTTCCTAACTATTGTTCTAATTTCCTCTTCATTAGTGGTGAGTTCACCCTTTTCATTTTCAAGACTATCAATTTGCTTTTTCTCTTTCCTTTTTTTAATCAGGTTTACTAAGGGTTTGTCTATTTTGTTGGTTTTTTCATAAAACCAACTCTTAGTTTTATTAATTAATTCAATAGTTTTTTTACTTTCAATTTTATTAATCTCACCTTTTATTTTTTGAATTTCAAGTTTTGTGTTTGTCTGGGGGTTTTTAATTTGTTCCTTTTCTAGCAATTTTAGTTGTAAACCCAATTCGTTGGCCCTCTCTTTCTCTATTTTATGCAGGTAGGCCTGTAGAGATATAAAACTTCCCCTAATTACTGCTTTGGCTGTATCCCACACATTTTGGTATGATGTCTCATTATTGTCATTTTCTTGGGTGAAGTTATTAATTATGTCTATGATTTGCTGTTTTACCCAATCATTCTTTAGTATAAGATTATTTAGTTTCCAATTATTTTTTGGTCTATTTTCCCCTGGCTTTTTATTAAATGTTATTTTGATTGCATTATGGTCTGAAAAGGATGCATTTACTATTTCTGCCTTACTGCATTTGATTTTGAGGTTTTTATGCCCTAGTATATGATCAATTTTTGTATAGGTTCCATGAACTGCTGAGAAGAAAGTATATTCCTTTCTGTCTCCATTTAGCTTTCGCCAAAGATCTATCATATCAAACTTTTCTAGTATTCTATTTACCTCTTTGACTTCTTTCTTATTTATTTTGTGGTTTGATTTATCTAATTCTGAGAGTGCAAGGTTGAGATCTCCCGCTATTATAGTTTTGCTATCTATTTCCTCTTGCAGCTCTCTTAATTTCTCTTTTAAGAATTTAGATGCTGCACCACTTGGTGCATACATGTTTAATATTGATACTGCTTCACTATTGATGCTTCCCTTTAGCAGGATATAATGCCCTTCCTTATCTCTTTTAATTAGATCAATTTTTGTTTTTGCTTGATCTGAGATGAGGATGGCTACTCCTGCTTTTTTGGTTTTGCCTGAAGCATAATAGATTCTGCTCCACCCTTTTACTTTTAGTTTGAATGTCTCATCCTGTTTCAGGTGTGTTTCCTGTAAACAACATATAGTAGGATTCTGACTTTTAATCCAGTCTGCTAACTGCTTCCTCTTTATGAGGCAGTTTGCCCCATTCACATTTATGGTTAGAAGGACTAATTCTATATTGCTTGCCATCCTATTAACCCCTGCTTATGCTTTTCCCCTTTCCTTCCCTTTTACCCTCTTATCCAGTATTAAACTGGTAAACACCACTTGCTTTTCACAGCCCTCCCTTTTTAGGATCCCTCCCCCACCTTAAAGATCCTCCCCTTATTTTACCCCTTTTCCTCGAAATTACTGTATTCCCTTCCCCTTAGCTTACTCCTTCCCTTTCACTTTTCAATGAAGTGGAAGAAGTTTCACCATAAATCGAATATGTCTATTGATACACGCTATGTTCATCTCCCTCCTTTCTTTCTCTCAGATATAATAGGTTACCTTTGCCTCTTCATGAGATGTAGTACCACCACTTTGTACTTTTTTATGATATAATCTCCTTTCCACCTCTATTTTCTAAGACAAATTGTACATATGTTCTTTACATATTTTTTTGACAGAAGTATAGTTCTCAAGATTTCTTTTTACCTTTTTTAGAAGTCTCTTGAGTTCTGTATTTGAAGATCAAACCTCTTATGTAGGTCTGGTTTTTTCATCAAAAATAGATGGAATTCATTTATTTCGTTAAATGTCCATCTTCTTCCCTGGAAAACGATGCTCATTCTTGCTGGGTAAGTTATTCTTGGCTGCATACCAAGTTCCTTAGCCTTTCGGAATATCATGTTCCAGGCCCTGCGTTCTTTTAATGTGGATGCTGCTAGATCCTGTGTTATCCTTATTGTGGATCCTCCATATCTGAATTGTTTTTTTCTAGCAGCTTCCAATATCTTTTCCTTTGTCTGATGGTTCTTGAACTTGGCCACTATATTTCTTGGCGTTTTGATTTTAGGGTCCCTTTCAGTAGGTGATCGATGAATTTTCTCAATGTCTATTTTACCCTCTGTTTCCAAAATGTCTGGGCAGTTCTCTTTGATAATTTCCTCGAAAATGGTGTCCAAGCTCTTTTTTTCCTCCCATTTTTCAGGGAGTCCGATTATTCTCAAATTGTCTCTCCTGGATCTGTTTTCCAGGTCTGTTGTCTTTCTGGTAAGGTACTTGACAGTCTTTTCAATTGTTTCATTTCTCTGGTTTTGCTTGACTCCCTCTTGGTTTCTCCTTGAGTCATTCATTTCTACTTGTTCCAGTCTAATTTTCAATGATGTATTTTCTTCACTCACTTTTTTTATATCTCTTTGTAATTGTCCAATTGAGTTTTTATCTTCTATGGAATTTTTTTCCATTTTATCCATTTTATTTTTTAGAGAGCTGATTTCTTTTTCCAGCTCACTAATCCTGTTTTCCTTGGAGTTGTTTACCTTTTCCAGCTCACTAATCTTGTTTCTCAATGATTTGATTTCTTTATCCATTCTGTCTTTGAATGCATGGGATGACTTCTCCAGGCTCTCTTGCAAAGCTTCCCTTTCCTTTTCCCATTTCTCTTCCAGCTCTCTTGTGAGAGCCTTTTTTATTTCCTCTATGAGGTTTTTTTTGTATTGAGGAGCAGCTTATATCCCTCCCAGGGGATACATCTGGAGACATTCTGTTCCTAGTCTCCTCAGCATTTGAAGTCTGCTCCCTCTCCACACAAAAGCTGTCAATGGTTAGAGCCCTTTTGAATTTTTTATTCATTTTGTCAGAATCAAAGAAAACAAACTGACAAGAGAAGCAATTGGTCTGTTTTGCGGGGGATAGGGCTGGATGTTATTAATGGGCTTCCTCTACAGACTGGGGATAGGGCAGCAGAGAGCCACTAACAGAACAGCAATGACTGTACTGAGTCTGCGCTCTGAGGCTCCGAGAACGCACCGAGTCAGTCCAGGTGGGGGTTGGGGGTGGCCGGGCTCTGAGAGACGCTGGCTTTCTGGGGTTTTAATCTTCACCTCCGGTGTTTACACCCTCTCTGCTGCTCCTGGCTTGCTGCCAAGACGGAGCATCCACATTGGGGCAAAAGCCCTTTCGCAGAAACTGCAGAGATCACACCCCTCCCCCTCCGGTCTGAGCTGTGTGAGCTGCCTGTCTTGCTCTGGCTGTCTGCCCTCAGTCTGCGCCCAGTCTGATTGACCCTCCCCCGAACAAACACAGACCTTTTCTGGCGACTTTCAAGGATGTCTTCTCTTGGTGATAATTTGTGGATTTCTTTCTGGGTCAAGCATTAAGTCAGAGGCTTGTCATGAAGTAAGTTCTGAGAGAAAGCGAGGAGCTCAAGCAGCTGTCTGCCTCCACGCCGCCATCTTAGCCGGTATTATTACATTATTAAAGGAACATTAATGGGCATCAAAAACAAACAAACAAACAAGCCCAAATGCCTTCATCCAAACCAGATAATTGCATAATAATCTTATTTTCCTTTCTGATAGAGTTGCAAAATTAATCAGTTTGAGTGATGTTATACATATAGCTTTAGGAAAATACTTAACAAAATCTATCATGGTGGTTTTTGTTTTTGTTTTTGCTTTTTTATAAAGAGGGAGAGATTAGGTCTATATAGTAGTAAGTAGATTTGTAATTGCCTGATTGAGCAAACACAATACATAGATATTAATATCAGTTTTGGAAGTAAGTTTTCAGTGGAGTGTCCCAGGAACTTTTGCTTAGTCTTATGTTATTTAACATTTTTAACAGCAATTTGGATAAAGACATAGATGGTATGCTTAATAGGTTTGCAAATGATAGAGAGTTAGAAGAAATAGTGAAGACAATGAAAATAAAACTTTTAAAATATCCTTACAAACCAGACCATTAGACCAAATCTAATAAAATAAAATCTAATGGGATGAGTACAAGATTTTATCCTTAGGTTAAAACAATCTTCCCATGTGTAGAATGGGGGAAGAATGGACTAGCCAGTCAATAATCGATGCAAAAAAGAGTTAAGATTTTTAAGAAATTTTAAGTTCAATATAAGTCAATGTAATATAATAGCCTAAAAAGGCTAATTCAGTTTTATGCTGTACTGAGCAATACAGTGTCCTGATCCAAAGAAGTGATAAGACCACTGTTTTATATACCAACTAGATTCTCTCTGGAGTACTACATTGCATTCCAGGTGTGCATTTTAGAAGGACAGCTCTAGAGTGTTCAGAGGAGAGGAGACATAGCAGTGAAGGAACAAATTGGAATTGATTGAAGAATCTGAGGAGATTTAGCCTGGAGAAAAAAGACTTGGTTTGACTGTGGAGATAAAGAAGGAGTTGGTATGAGAGGAGTTTTGAAGTATTTTAAGGACTAGTATATGGAAGAAGAAATAGATTTATTCTGCTTGGGCCCAGAGGAAAGAACCAAGAGCAATGGTTGTACATTGTAAAGGAGCAGATTTAGTTGTATTATGAGGAAGAATCTCTTAAAGATTAGAGTTAACCAAAAGGGTCATGGGCCACTACAGGGAGTAATAGATTCCCTTTATTAGCAGTGCCCTTCACAGAGTAAGCATTTAACAAATACTTCTTGACAGCCTGGAGGTTTTCAAGCAAAGGCTGAATAATCATTTTGGGGGAAATTGTAGATGATTTTTTTTCTTGTCCAGATATAGATTAACCTATAGGCCTCTTTGGTCTCTTACAGCTTTGTAATTCTGTGATACTATGTGAAGTTTCAAATAACTATTAGTGATTTCTATTTTATGCATTCTAGCCCAAAGAAGATTTTCCTTAATAGCACAAACTAAAGCAAAATAAAAATTGAATAGCCCCATCAACACCCTTATCCACCAAGAGCAATGGTTTTATCTTTTCATTAGTATTCTTTTTTTCCTTATTGTAGATTTAAACATAAATAAAAGTTTTTATTGATCTTTTTTCTTTATTAGATATTTTTATTATAAATTTATGTCAAAAAAGTATAAAAAAGTTTAAATCTTAGGGCTAAATCTTTGAAAAGGTAGAACCAAATGAATTAACTAATCAACAAGTGTTTATCCATCACATATTTACTGTATGCCAAGGACTATGCTAACATCTTCTTTTCTAGGTGTGGTGGACCAATAAAAATCAAATTTCAGTAATCCTTTTATATATTACCTGGTTTTTACCCTAATGGATGATCCCTTCTTATTATGTACATAAATATATGGTTTTGTTTATTAAAATTTTGAAATAGCAAATTCTATCCTATTAAACAGTTTTAACAAAGGGAAAACTTCCTGGCTGATACAAATCTTAATTTTCTTTGCCAGACTCAACTCATTCTAAAGTTTAGCAATCTTTACACTATTTTTATGGGAAGGCTACTACTCACACTGTTGTATTTATCCTTGGTTACCTGTACTTTCTTTTATCTTCTCTACATTTATTTTTAAAATGTCACATATTTTAAATATATTTGATGCTTTTTGTCTTTACGTTTGTTTCCATCCCTATTCAGACTGAATCCTCCTTTGTAGCAAAAAAAAAATTAACAAAAACATCCAACACAGAGGTTATATTTGTGAATATATATTATATGAGTGCTTCTTGGCTCTCTCACACAAGGCAGAAAGAATATATTGTCTCTTCTCTGGAAACTTCATTGCTTTTTCTATTACTCAGAGTCCAACTAAGAGACCACATTTTACAATATTTTCATTTATGTTTATGTAGTTATTGCAGTTTCTTAGTTATGTTTTATTGTATTCTTCATTAGTTCATATAAATCATCTGTTTCCTTGAATTCTATTTATTATTTGTCATTGCATAACTATCTTCTATAAAAGACATATAATAGAAGCTTAGCATAGTAACTGGTCCATAGTAGATGTTTAATAAATATTTATTGATTTATTATTGATTCATATATCATACTTTTAAAAAAGGACTTGATGAAAACCCACTTTGTTTTCAGTTTTTTACTACTGCAGAGTAGTGCTCTGAATATTTCTGAATAAATTGTACCTTAATTTCTATCCTTGATTTCCTTAGGGTATTATGTTCAGTTGTAGGTTGCTGGGTCAAAAACTATAGACAATTTAATCAATATTATTGAATAATTCTAAATTGAGATAAAGAAAGGGTAGATTGCATTATAGGTTTACCAAAGTTTTATCTAGTACATTTCTCCATTGCTAATCTAACAGAGATCCCATTTAAAAAATTCTATCACTTTGTATATTATAAAATGTAATTTCAGATTTCTTTTATATAATTTGTATTTCTCATATTTTTTTGTGATTTGAGACATGTTTATATGTATCCATTTATAGCTTGTAATTATTTTTTAAACTTTTTCATATCCTTTCACTCCAGAGATCACTAGGGAATGACTCTTGGCATTATACATTTCTGTCAAATGACTGTGTTGGTTGGATATCAGACTTTTATTGGTGATATTTAATGCAAACAGTGTTTCCTACTCCACTGTTTCTTTTCTAATTCTGTCTTCATTGATTTTATTCATACAAAACCTTTTTAATTTTATGTAGTCAAAATTGGCTATTTTAACTTTTATTATACCTTCTACCCTTTAGTCATACTTGTGAAAATACTTGATTTCATTTTCTTTTGTTTATGGCATGGCCTTTTACATTTAGCATAAGCATTTATATTGAGGTACAGCTAAGTGTCTCAGTGGACAGCGTACCAGGCCTAGAGTAAGGAAGACTCCTTTTCTTTAAATCTTGCCTCAGATACTTCCTAGTTATGTAACCCTCGGCAAGACATTTCATCCTGTTTGCCTCAGTTTCCTTATCTGTAAAATGAGCTAGTGAAGGAAATAACAAGCCACTCAAATATCTTTGCCGAGAAGATATCAAATGGGGTCCCGAAGAGCTGGATGCTTCTGAAAAATAACAACAGATTTGCTTTGAACTTATTATAGTATATAGTATAATCTATGTCTTTAAGCTGATGGGTCGATGAAGTCCTTTTACACCCAGATGATGGATGTTTTTTCCTCCCAAGACAACTCTTAACCTTTCCATTTTCATTGGAATTTAGTCTCACTTCATCTTCAAAATTTAACTTTTATATTCTGTATACATACGAATAGCTACTCTTAGTAATAATACAATGATCCATGACTACTCTGAAGGACTTATGATGAAAAATCATATTTATACTCACACAAAAAACTGATTGTGTCTGAATACAGATTGAAGCATACTTTTAAAAAAAGTTACTTTTCTTGAGATTTTTTTTGGGGAAGGATCTATGTATTTTTGTTTCTTTTTTTGGAACATGACTTATAGAAATGTTTTGCAAAACTTCATATGGCTTTCTCAATTCCAGGGGGAGGTGAGAGAGGGAGGAAGGGAGAGAAACTAGAATTCAAAGCTTCAAAAACAGATGTAAAATATTTTTACATACAACTGAAAAAATAAAATATTAAAAATACAAAATACAAAATTTAATTCTTGATTACTTCTCATCCAAAGTTCTCTCCCTGGATCATACTATCAAATCTTGTAATTCACTATCTACCCAGGTTACTTATGCCTTCGGAAGCTAATACTTAATGTGCAACAAGAAAATGGTATTTACACACATATATTGTATCTAGGTTATAGTGTAACACATGTAAAATGTATGGGATTACCTGTCATCGGGGGGAGGGAGTAGAGGGAGGGAGGGGATAATTTGGAAAAATGAATACAAGGGATATTATAAAAAAAAATCTTGTAATTCACTGATATAGACTCTGAGAATACTAGTTTACCTGTTTCTCTACCCTGCCCCCAGTCCCTCCACAAAAGGAATTGTAGTAGAATTTTAATTGAACAATAGACTTCCTTTGATCAATAATATTGGACTATATGATAATAAAAAGAATATTTGATTTGGAGTAATAATATTTGGTTTTCAGTCCAGACTGGTCATTTAGTAGTTGTGTACAGGTCATTTCATTTCTCCAAATCTGTCCCCATCTGTAAAAAGATAATATGGATAATTAGAGTATCTCTCAGAATTGTTGAGAAAAACACTTATAAACTTTAAAGAATGACATTCATTCATCTTTTATTTATTTATTCAACAATCATTAATTAAGTTCCTACTATATAATCCGGTACTATTCTAGGTACTAGGGATACAGAGACAAAAAGCTAAAAATTCATGTTCTACTGAAGGTGGGCAGAACAAAGATAAACAAATAAGCAAAGTAAATACAAAACAATTTTGTCAGGGATAAATGAGCAAATAGGACATTAAACGTAATGGAGGATCCCACTTTGAACTAAAACTTGATGGAAACTAAGGATTTAAACTAAGGATTTAAACAAAGGATTTAAAACAAGGTGGAGAGGAAGAAGTGAATTTGAAGTATGAGTGACAACGTTTGCAAACTTCTGGAGACTGAAGAGGAAATGACTTGTTTTGAGAATATCAAATAGCTAAATATGGCTGAAATATAGACTATGTAATGGTATATTATGGTGTATATATAATCAAGTATAATAAGCCTAGAAAGTAAACTGACAGTTGTTGTAAAGGCCTTTTTTATGACAGCAGAAAAGGTTATATTTTACCAAAGGGGCATCTATGGGAGTTTGGGGGGAGTTGAAACCCTGAGAAGAAGAATGTCACAAAAACTCAAGGAAAGCAGAATATCCAAAGAAGTCAGAAAGGATAAAAACTAAGAAAAGTCATAAAATTTGGCAAATAAGAGATTATTGGTTACCATGGTTTCAACTTAGTGATGAGGTCATAAGCCATTCCTCCTGGGCACTCCATTTGGATTTTGTCAGATAAGTTCAACAGACAATCTCCAAACACTTTTGCATTTTCTCTCCAAAGACTTTTTAGAAACCTATCAAAGGAAGATATTGTCATAAATAAGTTATCAAAAAAGAGATTACTTAAACTAAGACTGTAATAAAGTCACAAACAAATCATTCTTAACATGAACTCTTTTCCTTATGGGTCTACTTCTCCTGCATGAAATATCTCATTCTCAAAACCCATCCCTTGGGTACTGTCTCATCACATGAATCTCTCTTCCTTCATCTCCATCGTATGGAAAAATCTAAGTAATCCCCAGGAAGACTTCTGCTATCAAGATGACAAATCAATGTAGAACTGGGCTGGCCTGATATCTGCACCAGATAATCGAATAGAAGACATTTTGATTAGACCTCTGAACTGCTCTTTCCTGTTGCTCTGTGTTCATTTTCTGAGTCTGGTACCTACATATGATTTGAGAAAGTGTGTGTATGTGTTTCCTTTTGGATAAAACAAAAGCAAAAACCTCTCAGTCAACTGTTTGGTTGTGCACTGATATTGTAAATAATTGATCATAAAGATAAAAACACTTCAGCTGGATAGAGGCCAGGGCTGTCTTCAATACCACCAGAATAAATCTCTCTGCACAGGAGGCCAGTGCCATAGTGGATTCTGCAAGGCCATTAAACTATCACTGCAGTTCAGGCGTTAGTTGGAATAAATTGTTTCTGTTTGTGTTTGTTACCATTTCTTAGTAAAACTAATTAAGGAACTAATTGATTGTTTTGTTGTTCTACTAATTAACTCCATATGGTGCACATTTCCATGGAGATACAGTATGAGTTATGGGAAGTTCTCTGATTTAAAGTGTCGTTTCTGGGTTAGGGGACAATTTTTTAAAATTAAGTATCCTTTGGACTTGCATTTCTCTTCATCTTTCTGTGCATGGCCCCTCTATTATTGTTCTCCCCTGTATCTTCAAAAAAGAGGATTTGGGGACATCAGTGCCAAACAAGGAAAACCAACAGGTGGCCAGGCAGAGGCATTAAGACAGATGCTCCCAAAGATCTGGAAAATGGAGATTTGAGAAGTCTGGACACTGAAGCCCCTGTACCTCTGGGAGCAACTAGACGTGCTTCAATAGTTTTAGACTAATTACCTTGCTAATGAGCACAAGCCAGTGGTTGCTATGGCAATGCCTGTGGACGTCAGACCTCACACTAGCCTGCTGTAATGGACACCCATGGGAAGGGGCTTTTCCAAGCTTGTGTATGATTTTAAAACTTTCCCCTCCTTCTTCCAACTGGATTCAACCACTTTTCGCTCAAGGTAAGTCACTTAGGAGAAATTTTTTTCTAAAGAACTTTTTCTTAGGGTAGAGCTGAGCAACTCAAGTTAACCAAACCCTCATTTTAGAATATGGTTACTTTAAAAATCTATGGACTCAAATCACAAAATATAGACTGTTAGAGCAGAAGAGACCCCAAAATGGAGAATCAACAATAGAACATTATAAAGCTTGGGTTCTTAAACAAAGGAGATGAAGCTGTAAGAGGAAAAATAGACATTAACAATCATTTACTTACATACTTTTACCTTATAGAAGAGGGAGCCCCCCCCTCACCCCCCCCCTGTAAAAGTGACTTTCCTAAAGGTACACAGCTAATTAGAGAAAGAGCTGTGTTCAATTCAGGTCTCCAGAGTTCTTTCATTATTTTCATGTTTTAGTTCACTTGTTTCAGACAATATATAGCTTCTGTTTTACACTGAACTATCAATGAACTCAATTATTCAGTGAAAAATATTTTGGTTCAGATCAGGACTCAGCAAATTAGTACCATTAGTTCCAGTTTGGGTTCACAGTTGGAAGTCCATTCACATCCCTTGTTTGGAGGGATATAGACCTTCCCTGATGACAGGCAAACAGTCAAGACCTGACAGTAGCTCACAAATAGGTTATGAGTTAGAATGTAAATGCTCAAACCCCAAAGAAGTGACCTGTGTTAAGTGGTTTAATATAGACTTTTTCCAGGAGCTCATGAATTCTGTATTACAGCAAGTTGTTCCATGACACTGCAATTGTCTTCCTAATAATACAGTCCCCAAAGTATTTATCACCACAACTCAGGCAGAGAGAGCTGATAAATCTTGGTTTGCTAAAGACAAAGCTTCTTGCATTTTCACCTGTTCTTAACCCTTCCTAGACCAGATTAATCCATTTCTACTTGTGGAGGAAAAATAATTTGAAATAGTGAAATTTTCTACAAAAGTCACGGAATGTTAGACCTAAAATTTTAAAAGCTGGAAGGTACTTTAGAGTGTAGCACATTAGAGCAAGGGACATAGAGCTAAATAGGAGAGCACAGAATGTTAATAATGGAAGGAACATAAGAGAGGATCTAATCTAACCCCTCATTGCCATTCTCATTTAACATATGAAAAAACTGAGATTCTTTTGGATTTAACGATTTGCACCATAAAAGTATATAAAATCAAATTCCTACCTCATCATTCTTACTCCAAGTCTAAATTCTCTTAACGCTACAAGATCTCAATAAGATGAATTTGGCTTTTTTTCTTTTCTCTTTTTTTTCTTTTTTCCTTTCTACTTGTTTTTCTTCTCCATATCATTGAGACAACATATCGGAGAGACTTTAGGTTTCCATTCATCTAAAAACTATTGAGGTATTGAGTACCTAACTGTGGACAATGCATGTGCTATGTATTCTGGGGGTATGTGAAGAAACATAAAATAAGGTTCTTGTTTTCAAGGAACTTAAAGTGTATAGGAGAAACAAAATACATGATTATAAATAATTCAATAACAAACCAGGGCAGTATGTGATAAGAGCTAAATAAAGACAAATGCTTAAGGAATTCTGAGGAGAAAGAGATTGGTGAAGGACTGATGGGGCTAGGAAACATTTCTGACTTTGATCATAGGAATATCTTGCTAGATAGGTGACCTCAGAGGCCATTAATCCAATCTACTCATTTTAAAGATGAAGAAAACAGGGCAATGTAGGTTTGAATAGTTTTTCTAAAGTAACACAGATCATATCAATTTATGGGTAAATTTGAAATTATGTCCTTTAATTGCAGAGCCAGTGGTGTTCTTTGCACTTTATTGTAATGGTATTTGAATGGTCCATAAGACTCTATTATCTTATTTATGCAAGTATTCTCTCATGGAATATGGGTCTCATTCTGGGAACCTCTTTTCTATCAATCTTCAAGGGAGGGTCACCCAAAATGCTAGAGACAATTCCCTACTTTTCTTAACAATGAGAACTCTAATGGAGAAAATATAGTCCATTAATTATCTTTCATTTTCCATGACCACTTTATTTTCTTTTCAGTACATATAGTTTTCTGATGACTTTTTATGCTTCTGTTTCACAATTTTTGGTGATATAATGATAAAAAAATTAAGAGGAATTAGGAAACTTTTTGATGAGGGTGAAGAGGAAGTATAGAACACTGGCTTAAAGTTTAATTTTTAAAACAACTAAGATCTTGGCAACTGGTCTCATTGCTTCCTGGCAAACAGAGGAGAAGAAATGGAAGCAGTGTCAGATTTTCTATTTTGGGACTCAAAGATCACTGAAGATGGAGCCTGCAGACATGAAATTAAACAACGCTTGTTTCTTGGAAGGAAAGCTATGGCAAATCTGGACATCATACTAAAAAGCAGAGACATCATCTTGCTGAAAAATATCCATATAGTCAAAACTATGATTTTTTTAAGTAACAATGTATGGTTGTGAGAACTGGACTATCAGGAAAGCTGAGAGTTACAGAATCAATACTTTCAAATTGTGATCCTAGAGAAAACTTTTTGAGAGTCCTAGGACAGCATAGAGATCAAATTGGTCAATACTTAAATAACTTGATTTAAATTATTCATTGAAAGCTCAAATACTGAAGTTGAAGTTTAAATGCTTTGGCTAAATAATAAGAAGATGGAATTATTTGGGAAAAAATCCCTGGTTTTGAGAAAGACTCAAAAGGAAAAGAGCAAAGCAGGAGATCAGTTGAATATATAGCATAATTGGAATACAAATTTTGGCTGATTTTGAGGGATAATGGAGGATAAAAGGACTTAGTATGCCATGGTGTTACATATATTCAATACAATGCAATACAAATTCTCAAACATGACTGAACGAGTGAACAACAAAGTGTCACAACTTACTCATACTCACCATATTATATAATGATAATGATTATATATATAATTATATATCATATATTATATATAATTATATATTATATTATATATTACATAATTATTTGATATATAATTATATAATATATATTATATAATATAATTATATAATATATAT
Organism: Sminthopsis crassicaudata; assembly: GCF_048593235.1. NCBI lineage: Eukaryota > Metazoa > Chordata > Mammalia > Dasyuromorphia > Dasyuridae > Sminthopsis > Sminthopsis crassicaudata. Next base: position 461,087,183 of record NC_133618.1, on the reverse strand, counting down.
TATATAATTATATATTATGTAATGATTATATAATTATAATGAGGGACTATTGATACAAAGAAGATCTTTGCTATAAGAGAAGAAATGATATTGAAGAGTTATGACAAATAAACTTGGTCAGATCATATAGGAGCAAATTGTAGAAGGCTTAGAATTCTAGATCAAAGAATGTAAGATCCATAAGAATATATAGAAGCTACTATAGGATCAGACTTTAGGAACAGTTGTCCATGCTGAATTTCAACACAAGCTCACTGCATGAACTTAAGCAGAAAATGCTCTTCTCTCTTACTTTGTAAAATGAGAATGTTGAATTGAATGATTTTAAGGGCCTTTAAGAGTCTAATTTGATTCTACCATTTCAACATATCACATATTTCTCCTTTTCTATAATAACCTCCCTATTTGAGACTGCCATCACCTCTTCCATGGAAATATATCAATTGGTGTCTCTGCTTCTAGCCTCTCCTGTCCATCTTTTACATAGCTATCCAATTATTTTTCTTAAGACACAGATCTGATGATAATCTCCCTGCTAAAAACAACAATAACAAAAAAAACACAAGACAAAAATAAAAACCTTTTGGTAGGTCCCTATTGCTTTTAGGATAAAATCCTTCTAAAATCTTCCCAAATATGGTTTCTGCTTTCCTTTCAATTTTTATTTCATATTACATTTCTTATAGGCATTCTATTTTTAACCAAATAGACCTGAGTATCATTCCTGAAATTCTGCTTTTTCTCCTGTATTCTGTTTTCTTTCCTGTGTCTATAACTTCATATAGGCTGTTACCTCTAAATGGAATTCATTCTTTCCCCAACTATAACATGAAAATCCCCAGTTTTCTAATTGCCTTATCCCCAAAAAAGCTATCCTTGATTCCCTTTTATATTAGTCCTATCTCCCTTGTTTGGTTATGTTGTATTTATTTATCTGGATTTATTTATAAATTCTTTGAAAGTAGTGATCAAATTTTGCTTTTATCTCCACTAATGTTGGGCACATAGTAGGTACTTAATAATTATTTTTTGAATTAGATTTATTTTTATGATCCTATGATTTTTTCTTCATAGAGCTAAATTATTTGTCTCTCTAGGTAGATTCCCTCCCCCCCTCACCATACTTTTAATGGTTGGACTAATTAATCACTTAGGCCCTTCAGAACTCTGCAATTCTATGGTTTGAAAAACCTCAGTTTACTCATTTGTAAAACAAAGACAACAGCTCTAGCCTTGTGGATCTCGAGTCCATTATTAGACTCAGATGATGATGTATGTAAAGCACTTAATTGTAAAACTCCATATGCATCATCTATTATTAATTATATAATCAGCCCGTTCCCCCCAGCCTACTGGACTAGCTCAGTCATGGTTGCATTGTCACAGCTGGGGTACAAGGCTAAGTGGCAAGCTGCTGTCTTCCTTTACAATAGGCCTTTGAGCTTGGTTATTTTAAGGATTTTTTTTTCTCCTTTGAGTTCCTTATGTCTGTTGTTTTTGTATTATTATATTTTAATTTTTTATAATCCTACCTGGAGTGCCTGCATGGACCCCGAAAGAGATTAATACATATTTAGCAGTGTCGATATTATTATTATCAATAATAATAGGTGGGAAGTGGCCTTCAGCAATCAGCTTGAACTACCTTTTAGTGTTTAACCCAAAACACGTTTTGCTAAGCAATTTCTCCTTAATCTTTAAACCTTTGCGTCTTTCAAGGGAAATTTAATCCTTGTGTTTCTGATTCATTTACACTTAACTCATCAAAATGTTGCTTTGTAAGACCCGTTTGATGTACAGGAGGGCTCATAAGCCTTTTTATAAGCCTTTCCAATGCGTTTTTCCTTTGAAGAAGGAGTTTGGACTTTTCTAGCGCTAAATAGGGAGAAAAAAACTGAAAAGTCCTCAAATGTGTTCTCACCCTAGAGGCTGCAAATAAGGCAGTTTGTACATTACAAACATAATAGGCCAACAAAAAGGCATGGGGAGGGGCGGGGATATAGAAGCAGGGAGAGATGGAACTCACAGGGTTCTATGGAAAGAAAATTGAATTTTAAGTCAGCTTTAAAACCCGAATCTGCCACTTACTTCTTGTGGGCCTTTGTCACTCCATTTCTTTGGGCCTCAGTTTCCTCATTTGTAAAATGAGGTAGCAAAATAAAATAATCTCTATGGTCCTTTTTTGGTTCAGATTTCCTAAAATTATGCATTCTAACAACTTGTATTCTAAGGTCACTTCTAGTTCTAGCATTCTATGTTCTAAAATTTCTTCCTATTCTGATATTCTTTTTTATCTCTTTATTTCACATTCAATATTCTAGGATTCTAAATTTCTGGTCTTTCTTTCCCTTGCAATATAAGCCATTTACCCATAGGAGAGAAAGTCAATTGGAGTAAAGGCTGTGAGACAGGGAGTCAGGAAAGGTCAGACCACTTTTTATTATTTCTGGGATGTTGTATTGCTACAATAATATATCTGTTTTTGATACAAGCAATTTGATGTGGGTCCTTCCTCATACCATGTTCCCAAAATGAGTATATTGCATTGCTTATATTCATATATTCACAGGATGTTAGGACCTTAAATATTTTTAGTGAAAATTTTAGAATCTGAAGTCAGGAAGGTGAACTTAGAGGCCATCTTAATCCAGCCTCTTCATTTTAAAGACAAGGTAACTGAAGTTCCAGGGAAGGAATAATTTTCCCAAGGTCACACAGTGAATGGAGATAGAACTATATCACAGTTATTTCTAATATACCAGCCTATCTCTCACCAAAGAAGCTCATCTTCAGGATGTGGAGATCACAAGTCTCTCATATTACTAAAAGAATCATGGATAGAATGGGGGAGGAAGTGGACAGGGATGAAGACAGAGCATGAGGAAAATTACCTTCTAGTTTTATTCTGAAAGTTGGGGACAGTGGGAAAAGGTAAGGGTATTTTAGGATGAGACTAGTCCTTGGGAATACCAGAAGACATTAAACTTCTAATTACACCTGTGGGATAGAGATGGGATGAACCTAATCTACCTAGGTCAATGCTCATACCATTTCCATGTGGTTCATAGCCACTCAAAAGGAAATGGGGAGACTGAGCAACAGGGTATCTATTTCCCTACACAGCAGAAGAGATTATGCTACCAATCTTGTCTTCTTTACTTGTTTTCATGACTCTGAATATAGAAAATTGCCTCCCACATAAACTGTAAATTCCTTAGCCTGGCACACAAGGCCCTTGAAAATTTGGAAACTACTTAATGAATATTTGTCCACCATTAACTCACAGGATTCTCAATCATGTGCTTCATTCAGCCCACTGCTCTACTTGCTGATCCCTATACACATTCTTTGACCTTTGATCACAAGTTCTTATACTTGAAATGCACTCCTCTCTGTACAAATATGCCTATTGACATCCTATGCACTGTGCAAGACCCAGCTCAAATATAACTTTCTTCTTGTAGTTTTTCCTGAATTCTCTCATTTCTTATCTTATCTTACAGCATTCTGTAATCTCATTTTAAAACAAACAATACAAAAACAAACAAAAATCCAACTACTAGATTTATGATTTCTTTGGTATATGGACTTTCTGATAAGGAAACCCCTTTCATAAATGCAGATATGCACTTGCTCTGCAATTTATTGTCTTAAAAATTTGCTAGGGATACTAAAAAATAACTGACTTGTTCAGAGAGACATTACTCATTTATGTTAAAAGATGGAATTTCTACAGAAGTCTTAAGTCCAGTGTTGTTTTCTTTCAAACACACCATCCTGTTGCCTCAAAGTTTTAATCCTTTTCTACCATAAGGGCAAAAAATAAGGATAATCATAGTGTCGCCCAGCAGTGGCCCAGAGGGTGTTCTACTCCTATAAGGGGGATACTTGCTCTGGAAACAAGCAGATAAAGTTTAGTCCTGGAGTAAACTGATTTGTAAGAGAGAGGATCAAGCTTTTTTCATACTCATTCAAGGAAAAACCTGTTAAAGCTTAGGTCTGGATCATATCTAGGATATCTCTAAAAGGGATTAAGAGAGACAATTTTTAGAAAAGTAACTCAGTGTTACAAAATAACCAAGGTAGGTTTCAGATATAGGACAGCTATTTCCTCTACCACAACAGAAATGCTTAAAATACAAAAGACTCATAAGTGTGTATTGATAAATACTTAAAACATGAAACAGTAACCCATTACAAAGGATTCAGAGCATCATGTAAGAAATTCAGAAAATACACAAGGCACTCAAAGGAATAACAAAAGCCCATAAACAGATACAGAGACATATGTTATCATTACTATTTTATATCTTACAACAGGTAAAATTTTCCCATGAAAATTTTTTGTGGGATTGTTAAATTGGAGATTGCTACAGAGATTTCACTTTCACCTTGGTCTGCTCAGCTGATTCAGCAACTTTAGGTCCATATCTTCTGGTCAGCCAAGGAGAGCTCATTCTCCCAGCGGTGGTCATTTCCTTTGAGAAAAACATAATTGTTGAAAAATAAAACTTTCACTCATAGCCAGAACTGAGGATATGCCAACCTTGATTTCTTGAATGAGCTGCTAGGATGAGAAATTTACCTCTTTGTTCTTTGGTTACCAAGTGAAGATAGAGAGAGAAAGATACTTGACATTGAGACTCAGCCAGCTATGCTAGCACATGTGCTTACTACCCTGTAGATGCAGTTGACATTAATCCTGGATTAAAAGAGAAAGGAAGGAGGAGGAGAGAAATTCTCTCCCTCTTTCTCACTGGAAGTCTGAGGTAAAGACTATTCTGTATGACCTAATAGCCTCCAAGGAAAGAGAGAGAGGACAGAGATAGATCCTCTTCTTTTGAACCTCTGCATCAGTGGCTCTGCTCTGTTTCTAACCTTCTTTTGAACATCCTTTCCATCAGATATCCAAGGGGAGAACTATAAGCTACTGGTTGCCTCATATGTTAGTTAGATCTCATAACCAATTCACATGTCACCAAAAGTGGCCTGGACATGAGTCCCACTGCAAAGGGCCAGAGAGCCGGCTCAGCTCCAGGGAAAGGGTAAGAACCCAGAAGACTGGTACTGATTACTACTTTTATACTACCATAGTATCCTGAATAAGGACTATTTTTATCATCCTCCTCTTCCTCCTTCTCTATTTGCAAGGATGAGAATAAGAATGATGATGATGATAATTGGCATTTGCATATACATAGCCCTTTAAAGTTTGCAAAATGCTTAACATAAAACTATTTCATCTGAATGTCACAAAACCTTGCTGCTACTAAGGTTCTCTAAGGTTATCTTTTATCTATTCTGTATCACATATATTGTGATACACACAATATATACTGTATGTGTTTGTGAGGATACTGTACATATATGTGTGTATTATATATGCATATTCCACCTGTGAAATACATATATATGTATGTGCTTATACACATGTATATAAACATTTGTGTATGTGTGCATGTATTTGTGTATACATATATACATGCATGCATGCACTTTTCCCTTTCTCTTCCTCTTTCTCTCCCTCCCTCTCCATTATTTGACACAGTCAGATATATGTTTTAGGAAAATTATTCTGGCAGTTGTATGGATGTTGGACTAAATAGGGGAGAGACTTGAAGCAGAGAGATGAATCAGTAGGTTATTGGTAATAATCCAGGTAAGAGATCACGAGTGCCTTCACTAGAGTGGTAATTGGGTTAGAGAGAAAAGGGTGTATATGAAAATTACAGTGGAAAATAATTACAAGATTTGACAGACAATGGGGTATGTGTGGTGATAGAGAGTGATGAGTTAAGGATGAAATTAAGATTTTTAAAGCTAGATGACTGGAAGGATAGTGGTACATTTGACAGAAATACGAAAATTCAGAAAATAAGGCCGATTTTTTGGGAAAGGCAATGAATTCTGTTTTGTATACTTTCAGTTTGAGATGCAAATGGAACATCTAAATTAAACTGTTAGATGGGTTATTGATATTGTGGGATATTAGAATCAGCAGAGAGACTAGGGCTAGATAAATTAATCCAATCATCTACATAGAAATGATAATTGAACTCATGGGAACTTATGTGATTATCAAGGTGACTAGAGAGGAAAAGAGAAATCTCAGGATAAAACCTTAGGGGACACTCAGAGGTAGTAACTATGGCTCTTGTGAAGGTCCAGAAAAAAAATATACTAGGAAAAATAGACAAGCAGAAGTAAAGCAAGTGACTGCTGTTATGAAAAAAAAGAGAGAGAGAGGAAAAATTTTCTTTTTTTTTTTTTTTTATTATATATATATATATATTTTATAATATTATCCCTTGTATTCATTTTTCCAAATTACCCCCCCTCCCTCTATTCCCTCCCCCCGACGACAGGCAATACCATACATTTTACATGTGTTACAATATAGTCTAGGTACAATACATGTGTGCGAATATCATTTTCTTGTTGCACAATAAACATTAGAATCCGAAGGTACATGCAACCTGGGCAGACAGATATTAGTGCTAACAATTTTCATTCCCCTCCCAGTGTTTCTTCTCTGGGTGCAGCTACCCCTGTCCATCATTGATCAACTGGAAGTGAGTTGGATCTTCTTTATGTTGAAGATTTCCACTTCCATCAGAATACATCCCCATACAGTATTGTTGTTGAAGTGTACAGTGATCTTCTGGTTCTGCTCATTTCACTCAGCATCAGTTGATTTAAGTCTCTCCAGGCCTCTCTGTATTCCTCCTGCTGGTCATTTCTTACAGAGCAATAATATTCCATAACCTTCATATACCACAATTTACCCAACCATTCTCCAACCGATGGACATCCATTCATCTTCCAGTTTCTAGCTACAACAAAAAGAGCTGCCACAAACATTTTGGCACATATATGTCTCTTTCCGCTCTTTAGTATTTCTTTGGGATATAATCCCAGTAGTAGCGCTGCTGGGTCAAAGGGTATGCACAGTTTGATAACTTTTTGGGCATAATTCCAGATTGCTCTCCAGAATGGCTGGATTCTTTCACAACTCCACCAGCAATGTATTAGTGTCCCAATTTCCCCACATCCCCTCCAACATTTGTCATTATTTGTTCCTGTCATCTTAGCCAATCTGACAGGTGTGTAGTGGTATCTCAGAGTGGTCTTAATTTGCATTTCTCTGATCAGTAGTGATTTGGAACACTCTTTCATGTGAGTGGATATAGTTTCAATTTCTTTGAGAGGAAAAATTTTCAAGAAGAAAGGGTGGAAAACACTATCAAATGTTGAGAAATAAGAATTAAGAAGGGATCACTGCAATTGGCAATTAGGAGATCATGAGTTACTTTAGAGATCACCAATTCAGTTGAATGATAAGTTGAATTCAGATTATAGAAGGTTTAGAAAAGAATGATGGGAGAAGAAAGAAATAAATCTAGAAATGTCTTTAGCAAAGCCTTTAGTTGAAAAGAGAGAGATAAATAACAATAACTAGTGGGTGGAGTATAGTGGAGTATTAGTGAGAACTTTTTTAAGATGGGAAAGACTTGAATGTGTCTGTACACAACAGGGACTATGTTCAAAGGATATGAAATGGAGAGGAGAAAAGAGGGATCTCATAGCATATGACTTATTATTATTTTTTTTTTGGATAACATGGAAGGTCCTCAGCTGAAACAGGGAACTAGTGCTATTGGAGTTTGAGGGGAAAATAAAAGGTTTGAAACAGTTGAAATAGTGAGCCAAATAGAGAATCAATCATGACCTTTAGTACTAAAAAGATACCTTTCCCTCCCTGCCTTTTAGCATTATTTCTGTAAGTCTGAAGGGGGAAATAGCTAGTTTCCTTCTGGACTCCAACATGTTAACATGAGAAGGGGTTGGGATAGTGAGTCCAAAATCTGTGTTATGTGCTTCAATTCCCTTATTTTTTAAGAGAGGAAAATGAGGTTTGGAGAATCTACATGGCAGAATCAGAACTAGAATCTTGGTATCCTTAATTATCCAGACTCTCAGAGCTAGTTGGAACCCAATAGATACCTTTTCATTTATATTCAAATAGAAATTTCCTCTATAACATTCCTAACAAGTCATCACTCAACCTTTGTTTAATGACCTCCAATGATGGAGAACTACTATCTTCCTGAGGCATCTCATTCCACTTTAAGATAACTTTTTATTGTTAGATATTTCCCCCTTATATCAAGCTTATACTTGCCAACTTCTACTACTTATTCCTACTTCTAGCCTCTGGGTCCAAACAGAACAAGTCTAACCACTCTTATCCATGACAGACAGGGAATGTATACCCCACCCTCCACCCTCACCCCTTTAAAATCTCTTCTCCAAGAAAAAAAAAATCTCCAAGATTCTCTAACTGCTTCCTATGTGGTCTAGTTTCAAGATTCTTACTCATTCCAGTCATCCATCTCTGGATGCAACTCAGCTTGTCAATGTCCTTCCTAAAATCTGGTGCCTTGAATCACAATCCCCTTCCCAGATTGTATCTTTCCCCTTGAACAGTACTTCATCATTCTAATAACTTGGTAAGATGATGTGTCCCTTCATAGTAAGTCTGTTCTTGCTTCACTACTCCAAGAACTTGCCATTTTTTCATGCCAGCCTGCAAAATGCTATGGAAATGGATCTTATTGTGTGCTTTTGATGAGGTCTACACTGGAACTACTATGATTATGGGATAAGCACGGAAAAAAATAAAACATAAAGAGTTTAGTAAGTTTGTAAAGAAAGAAAGGAGAGAGGCAAGTCTTTCTCAATGTCCTAATGGGAGTTTACCACTTCCTGGTGATTTGCTTCCTTGCTAGCAATGTACAGAGAGATTTCTCCCAGTGCCCAGGCCTCCCTGCAACTTTCATTTAGACTTTTCTCCTCAATGCAGCCATTTAAATGCATATCAGCAGCAATTGTGCTCACCAGATTCCTCTTAGATTAGCTCCAAAAATGACTTCTTTTAGTTTTAGAATGGAAAACCTGGCTGCATGTACTGTTCTGTTTAGTGACATGACCTGGTTTTTTTCTTGGGTTAGCAGAGGGAATGTCATTAAGTATTTGTGGAACTTTCACAGTAAATCTGTGGAGTGAAGATAAAGTATGTATGTTTCTGTGTCATAGGTATGTCATTGATATATAAGTAAAATGTACATTCTTGACTGTGTGAAGGGGTGTATGTTTGCAGGTATGAGTGGAGGAGGTTGTGTCATGGAGGATGAGTATATTTATATATATATATATATGTATATGTGTGTGTATATATATATACATATATGTATATGGGGTAATATGGTATAGGGTCATACACTATAGTAGGAATGCATGCATATTTGGAGCATGTGTGTCATATTTTAAATTATTTGTTTCCTTATTATCCAATTTCAACTCTACTCACTTGGATTTTCTTTTCTTCCTTTCCTCATTTACTTCTTTCTCAGTTTCCATGTTCTTTCTTTCTGTGTTTTATTCCTCTTTCCCACCTGATCCCATTTTCTTTCCTTTTTTAGATCAACATGAACATTAAATTAAAAATTGTGTATGTGGAGAACATTGTTAAATAGCAGATCTGTAGAGCAACCTATCAGTTGTCCATTCATTCAATAAACATCAGTCAAATGAGTACTGTTTGTGGAATAGACTGGAGAGACAGAAAATTTACATAAGTTGTGCCTCTACCTTCATTGATTGTATAGGCTGGCAGAGGATGAAACAAATACAAGATGACAAAATTTAATATTACCCAATTAGTGTCCAGGAGATCTGTAAAACAAAGTACCATGTGGCCAATGCCAGTTAATATCATCACCAACTGGAGCAGTAACTTTCATCCAAGAATGAGAGAGGGACAAGAGCCCTTTCTAATCACTTACTTGTAAGAATTTCTTTTAACCATGGTTTTCTGATCATGTCCCCAGTCAGGGATAACAATATTCCCATTCACAAAATCATTTTTACATCTAAGGGTTCTGATAAAGGCCTCATTTCTAATATATATAGAGGGAGAATTGGCTCGAATTTATAAGAATTCAAGCCATTTTCTGATTGATAAATGGTCAAAGGATATGAACAGACAATTTTCAGATGGAGAAATCAAAACTATTTCTAATCATAGGAAAAAGGTGCTCTAAGTCATTATTGATCAGAAAAATGCAAATTAAGACAACTCAGAGATACTACTACACACTTCTTAAATTGGCTAAGATGACAGGAAAAGACAAGGACGAAGGAGGGGATGTGGAGGAGTGTTACTACTGGGCCTAAATTCCAAAGAGATATTAAAGGAGGGAAAGGGACCCACATGTGCAAAAATGTTTGTGGCAGCCCTTTTTGTAATGGCAAGAAACTGGAAATTGAGTGGATGTCCATCAATTGGAGAATGGCTGAATAAATTGTTGTATATGAATGTTATGGAATATTATTGTTCTATAAGAAATGACCAGCAGAAGGATTTCAGAGAAGCCTGGAGAGACTTACATGAACTGATGCTGAGTCAAATGATCAGGACCAGGAGATCACTGTACATGGCAGCATAAATATTATATGATGATCAATTCTAATGGACATGACTCTTTCCAACAATGAGATGAATGATACCAGTTCCAATAATCTTGTGATGAAGAGAGCCATCTATACCCAGAGAAAGGACTATGGGGATTGAGTGTGGATCATAACATAACATTCTCATTCTTTTTGTTGTTGTTCACTTGCATTTTGTTTTCTTACTCACTTTCTTTTTTGATCTGATTTTTCTTGTATAGCAAGAGAATTGCATAAATATGTTTATACATATTGGATTTAACATATATTTTAACATGTTTAATATTGGATTGCTTGCCATCTAGGGGAGGTGTTGGGGGAAGGAGGAGAAAATCTTAAGCATAAGGCTTTGCAAGGGTCTATGCTGTCAAATTATCCGTGTATAAGTTTTGAAAATAAAAAGCTTTATAAAAATATTCCCATTCACATGTTCAGGCTCAGACCTGTCCAAAACCAGTTAAGGGACACAACTAACTTCAATATTAGATTTATTTCTCAAGACTCTGCCAGTTTCTTGGTCTGACATATTTATTTCTCTCCAATTACTTCTTTCCAGTAACTAGACACTTTTCTGCTCTTGTGATTATTTGGATTCCTTGCCGTCTTTTTATCTGACCTCTGATAATAAGTGTGCATTCCTTAACTTTTGCTTGACTTATTTATATTCCTGAAAAAGTATTTTTCATGACCTTTGATAAGTTTCCCCTTTTTATATTGGTTTCTATGACCCTAACATGCACTCAATATTGTGTAATCATGCTATCATTCAATAGAAGGAGTAGTTTTTGGTCCTTATTGAAGTCCTTTTGAGTATGTTGAGGCCATAGAAAGTTTTCAGTGCCATAGAGAAAACACCACGTGTGTGTGTGTGTGTGTGTGTGTGTGTGTGTGTGTGTGTGTGTGTAATCTAGGGCATGAGTTAAACATATCCCTGAATATCATAGGGTCCCATTGGTTTCTTTTCAAATTGACTGATAACAAGGGTCATGTCTCAGTGGACAATGATCAGACTAACTAATTACTCATATTAACATAATTTTAGACAACAAAAATCATCTATTCCAAATTTTTATTTGAAAGACAAAAAAACTGAGACCCAAGAGGGATAGGAAAAAATAATTAACCTTGTAAAAGGAGTTGGAATTCTGGAGGGAAGTGATATGGGAAGGACAATATCCTCCTACAGGTTAATATTCTCCTACCAAATTGCCACTTCCTCTTAGTTTTCCCCCAATTTTGCTGTTGTTTACTGAATAGAACTCTAGCATCTTGGTTGGACATCAAGCTGCCCATTTTCACAGAAGCAGGTTCTCAGAAGAGTTGGTAGAGAGTATTGTGTTAATTTGGGCACATTATTCAAGACACATAACATTAGATATCAACTAGAGTGATCATTTTGTTCTCTCTGAATATGATATATTGAATAAGAACCCCTGAGTGACACTGAGCCCATACACAACCAACAAGTTCTCTTCTTCCCTCAGACAATCTGAATGTTCTTCCTTTCCTTTCTTCATCAAAGCCTTCTTCTTTTCTTCGGAACTATTGTTTTGCCCAGCTTTCCCTAACAGTAGAAATACACTTGGAATGGTGTTAAGGTGTGGATGTGCAGGGAAGGTTGTAATCAAGAGAGGTGGTAGATAAAGTAATAAGACAGGGTATTTGGACTCCTGAAGGAAGTGAGAAACAGGCAATAAACCCAATATAACAGAAGTTCCATCACTTACAATAGCTTCTAGATATACAGTATTGTGCAATGGTTGATGTTCCCCAACACCAACACTCCCTTTTTTCCCCCTAGAGAAAATAAGTAGTGCTTGCTTGAGAATCAACTTTGCTTCTTGGAATTTAACACCTTAAGTTCTTCTGAAATAATGTGACAGCTCAGGGAACTCTGGATCAATGGGGATTCTACTGGGCAACTGTAACTTAGATCCATAGTCTCAGTGTAATTAAGGGTATCCCAAACTGGCTCAGGCTTATATCAGAGAACAGCGTATCAAATAAAATCAATAAATGTTTATACATTTATACAAAATAGAATCATCAAACATGGAGCAAAAAACAGTAAGTTTCATTATATTCAACTCCAGTCAGAATGAAGTTTAGAAACCATATAATCTGAATTTCTTTCCAGAATACTGTATTCCATTCCTAGAATACTGCATACTTGACAGATTGGTGCTTGAATGCTTCCAGGAACAGGGGACTCACTACTTTATGAGGCAGCCTGCTATAATTTTGAAAACTAGTGGAAAGTTTTTCTTTTGTGCAAGGTCCCACATAGCCTGAGGTAGGGGTTGGGGGGAACCTCTATGAATTCCCCGGAAGGGTCCCTTCAACAGTCTTACCCCTGAATGAAATCCTGTTTGTTGAGGTTTGGAGGTTAAGCCAAGGTGTTCCCAACCTCAACTCACCTGTCATGTAGGCTGCATAATGAGCCCATTAGCAAGTCGCCCAGAGCGGATAGAAACCTCATCTGACAGCTCTTGTCAAAGGCACCAGCCGGAGGCGGAGGGGGAAGGGAGGCAGACCCAAATCGGGGAAGGAGGGAGCTGAGGCCTCAAAGTCTCACTCAATCCATAATTTAATACAAATGTGGCACCTTCGATCAGCTTCATATTTGCTAAACATTCAGAGAGGTTTTTTTTCTTCTTTCCTTGAGAAGATACTGCTAAACATCTCACCATTAGACACAGGAGGAAAAGCCGACTGACACTTGATGGGGAAGAATCCATTGTCAAGGGCAATCACAGCTTGCGAGATGATTTTCAATCTGCAGCTCAGGGAGGACTGGCATCAAACAGAACAGAAGCCAAAGGAGCCTTCAGGGTGCCCCTGCCTCAGTTTCCTTATCTATAAAACAGATGTCCATGTGGTAGAGATAAACCGAGGTGTCAGACAGAATGTACCTTAAAAATCCTGAGTGTCATACAAAAACAAGTTATGCTTGTATGATATAAACCAATGAACACTGGACAGAAAACATTTTAAAAATCTTATTTAATATTTTATTTTTCCCCAATTACATGTAAAATAATTTTAATTTTAATATTCTTCCCTGCCTCAATTTTGAGTTCTAAATTCTCTCCCTCTCTTCAATACACTTCTTATTGAGAAGGCAAGCAATTTGACATCGATTATACACATGTAGTGATACAAAACACGTACATGTAAGTCATTCTTTGAAAGAAAACACAGAAAGAAATATGGAAAGAAAACCCCCAAGAAAAATAAAGAAAAATATCTTTGATTTAAATTCAGGCTCTTACAGTTCTTTTTGTGGAAGTGCACAGCACTTTTCATCATCATCTTAGAGAACTGTCTTGGATCATTGTATTGCTGAGGACAGCTAAGTTATTCCTAGTAGATCATCAAACATTATTGCTGTTACTACATACAATGTTCTCCTGGTTCTGCTCATTTCACTTTGCATCAGTTCATGCAAGTCTTTCCACATTTTCCTGAGAGCATCCTACTCATCATTTCTTAAAGCACAATACTATTCCATTGCAACTATATATAATAATTAATTAACATCCTCTCTATTTCCAATTCTTTGCCAACGCTAAAAGAGCTGCTATAAACATTTTTGCACCCATACAGTCTTTTCCTTTTTTGACTTTTATCTCTTTAGTGTTCAGACTTAGTACTGGTATTTCTTGGTTAAAGGATATCCATGGTTTAATAGCCCTTTGGACATAGTTCTAAATAGCTCTCCAGAATGGGTAAATCAGTATACAACTTGAACAATGATACATTAGTATTTTAATTTTCTTACATCCTTTCCAACATTTGTCATTTCTCTTTTCTGTCATATTAACCAATCTGACAAGTGTGAGGTAATAGCTCAGAGTTAATTTACTTTGCATTTGTCTCATCGATAGTGTTTTAGAGCATTAAAAAAATGACTACAGACAGATTTGACTTTGAAAATTGCCTGTTCATATCATCTGACCACTTATCAATTGAGGAATGGCTCTTATTTCTATAAATTTGACTAAATTTTCTATATTTTTGAGAAATGAAGTCTTTGTAAGAGAAAATCACTGTAATTTTTTTTCAAAGTAGTAATTACTAATCCTGCATTTCCTTCTAACCTATTTTCCTGATGTATTTTATTCTCTCTTTCCTTTTACTCTTTTCCCAAAAATGTTTTGCTTCTTTTACCTCCCCCAAACTGCCTTCCCTTCTACTGGTTCCCCATTCCCCCATTTGTCCTCTTCCCTTCCTGATTTCCTGTAGAATAAGATAAATTTCCATACCCAACTGAATATATATTTATAGAGGTATAAGTACATATCTATATCTATCTATATACATTCATATATTTTATTCCCTCTTTGAGACAATTCTGATGACAGTAAGGTTCACTTATTCACCTCCCTGTTTCTCCCATTCCTCCCTCAATTGTAAAATCTTTTAGACTTCTTTAATGGCAGATAATTTATCCCATCCTAATGCCTCACTCTTTCCCCTTCTTACAGTGCATTCTTTTTTCTCATCTCTTAATTTAATATTTTAAAGATAGACCATCACTTTTAACTCACACCTATGCTTTCTATGTAGCCACCTAATTGCCTGACAAATGAGAACATTTACAGAAGTTCTCGAATTCCAAATGATTTATCATTGCTCTTTATCTTTTTGTACTCCCTTTGTTTCTTATAATTGAAAATCATATTTTCCATTCAGCTCTAGTCTTTTCATCAGGAATACTTGAAAGTCCTCTATTGTACTGAATATCCATTTCCCCCTTCTAAGGATTGTATTAAGTTTTTCTGGGCAGGTGATTCTTGATAGTAATTCTAGATTTTTTGCCCTTAAGAATATAATATTCCATCTCTCTAATTAATAGAAGCTGTTAAATTTTGTGTAATCCCTACTGTGGCTTCATAAAATGTAAATTATTTCTTTTTGACTGCTTGTAATGTTTTCTCTTTGACTAAGAGGTCTGGAATTTGATTATATTATTCCTGGGAGTTTTCATGTTCTCTTTTTTCTGAAGGTGATCACTGGATTCTTTCAATTTCTATTTAATCCTTTAGGTTCTAGAATATCAGGGTAATTTTCCATGATAATTTCTTGAAAGGTGAGGTTTAGGTTCATGATTTCCATGTAGTCCAATAATTCCTAAATAATCTCTTCTGGAACTATTTTCCAGGCCAGTCATTTTTCAGTGGGATATTTTATATTTTCTTCTATTTTTTTATTCTTTTCATTTTGGTAAATTGTTTCTTGTTGTCTCATAAAAATGCTTTAGAGTTTACAAAAATTTGGAAAAACTTTACCTCATTTCATCCTCACAACAATTTTATGAAGGAGACAGTATTATCATCCCCATTTTCTAGATAAGAAAAATAAGGAAGTACAGTGAATGCACCATGATCTCACAGCTGACATCCAATAAGGTGAATGGTGGTCAGACATTAGGAATCATTGAGTTCAACATCTCAACTCCTTTTTATTTAACAAATGAAGAAATTAAAATAACAAGACAAGTGACTGGCCCAAGATCATCAGTGTCATAAAATTCAGAGCTGGGTTTTAAACTCAGGTCTTCTGATTTTTCTGATCAGTGTCTATTCCTGCATGGCAGGAAGACTGCAGGCTGAAGTCTATGACAGCCAAGTTACTATCCAGTGGGGAAGAGGTAGTAAATGAGTGTGTCACTGTTTATTCTCAAAGGGGAAATTGTGTCTCTGCCTCTTCCCAAAGTGCCATGGTGGTTTTCTGATGGATTAGGAGTAGGTCCTCATGGGAAAAGTTGACATGCACAATGGAAAGTGCTCTAAATATTTTTTAAAGAGCTCTAAAGAGAAATTTGATTTTCTCTGGGACTCCTGAGAATCTTTAAGAGTGGATTTGTTTGGGTAAATTGCAAGTGAGCCTCCTCCCGTGCACACCTGGGAATGGTTGTTTAATTGGACCACACCTGGTGCTGATTATGCCTTCTCCTGCCTTGTTTCTCATTTGGTGCTTTGTGGCTGAGCCTCAGTTAGTGTATGGTGGTGCAGGAGAATGCCGAGTCTCTGAAAACGTAACAGAGAAGGTTGTAAAAAGATATCACCCATTTGAACTATTGGATTTAATTAGCCTGTCATTGCTACATACATTTCAAAAGGGAAAAAAAAAAGATTCAGCAGATTGAACTTAATAAAAAAATTCTTCTAATTTTTATCTTTCTCAAAATATTAGGAATTTCTTCTGATTTTTACTTCTTTCTCAATTTGGTTATGTACATCTTCTCCTCCCTGAAAAAAAACAACACTTCAAATGCCTCCCCCATTTGGAGCCTCAGTTTTCCTATTTGCTAACTGGATTTTAGAGTAAAAACCAACAACAACCAGCAATTCTTTGAAAATACTTTTTGAGACAGAAAGGACAAGTATCCTTGCAGCCATTTTATTGGAAAGTAAATCTGAAATAAATAAAAGAACTTGACTGAGTTACACAGCTGGTAAGAGACTAAGAATTCAAACTCAAATTTTCTGGCTCCAAACTGAATGCTCTTTCTACTATAACACAATTGCTTTATCTGTAAGACTCTATCTGTAACATCCTATAAGCCAATAAGTCCCCATCCCATTATCCTAAAAGCATTGGTGAAAACTGCCTATTCTCAAAACTTTAAGGGTACTTAATTACAGAACTAGAAGGAACTTTAGGAATTATTCAGTCCAATCTTCTAATTTCACAGGGAAGGAAACTGAGTCTCATAAATATAACCTGACTTGACTAAGGTCATACAGATAATATCTATGAAACCTGTGATTTAAATGTGGGTCTTTCAACTCATAGTTGAATATTCTTTCCACTAAAACACACTGCTGTTGCCTCTGCCAGTAGATAATTGATGTGTGATTATTATTTTTAACTTTTAAGGCAGCAGGAGAGTTAAAGAGTATCCCTTCAAAGCTTTTTTTTTTTCTTTTTCATTTCATATTTTTTCTTTATCCAAAAGCTGCAGAGCTAAAATAATTTATTTTGGATTTGAATAGAATATGATAAGCAGGAAAGGGGGCAGGCAGGGGTGCCCACAGCCTGAGCATTAGCTTTTAAATTACCCACTTCATGTGGGTCTGAGCTCGGACATGAAAGTATTGGTTGCTGAAGGGGTATGTGTGTTGTTTCTCCATAAAAGCTGCTGGAGCAGCCTGGAGAGGAGAGGAAGGCAGGGGAGAAGATGGAAGGGAATATAGGGGGAAGAAAGGGAATGTGAGGGATCATGACAAGGTGGGGGTGTGGATATTCCTAAAGCAGATAACAGAATTAGGAAAGTAAATCTCAGCTCTTATCACCCCATGAAGAGACAACTGCAAGAAAGTCATTCTCCTATCTCTAAGCTCCCCATAACATTAAGTCCATCTTGCACCACAAAGCCAGTAAAATACCACTTTTGTCTATATGTCTTCTGTAAAAACCTTTAAAACTCTCTATTGCTTTCCTAATCCAAATTTTAATTCTTCTGCCTAATCTCTAAAGTCTTCTAAAATCTATCCCTACTTGGTCTGTATTCAACCTCATTTTCCACTGCTTTCTAACTTGACTGTCTCACTGTAGTCAGACTTATCTCTCTATAAATCAAGCAAGCATTTATTAAGCACCTACTGTTTTAGGGATTTTTTTGAAGGGGAGAGGGAATACAAAAACAAAAACAAGGCAGTATCTGCCCTCCTTATAGTCTCTGAGGGTGAGGAGCATATTATGTTTACAGAAAAATCAACATAAGAATTATTAAAAATGAATCCAGTAATGCTGAGTGGAGAGTGGGATAATAAAAAGAAATCAGGAAAATTAGGAAGAAAGTGGAACTTGAGCTGAACCTTAGAGAGAAGTAAGAGGTGGGGGAATAGGGAGAATATTCTAGGTTTTAGACTGTATAAAAGAAACAGAAATGGAATAAACAGTATGAATAGTAAACAAGTCAGTTTAGGACATAGATGTGTAAAGGTGAATAATATATAATCAGAACAAAAATCTATTAGAGTCAGGTTGTGAATGGCTTTAAATGCCAAACAGAAGGTGGTTTTTCTTGTTTTGTTTTGTTTTTAATTCTAGAGGTAACAGGGAATCACTGAAGCTTCTTGAGCAGAGGAATGGCATGATCAGGAAGATCTGAGTTTAAATCTAGGCTCAGATATTTACCAGCTGTGTGACCCTACACAAGTCACTTAACTTGTTTCTTCATGTATAAAATGGGGATCATAATAACATCTGCTACGTAGGTTGTTTTGAGAATCAAATGAGAGAATAATTGTAAAAATCATAACACAGTGCCTAGTATATAGCACTTTTGTGCTATATAAATATTAAATGTTATTATTATTAAACCTCTGTTTTAAGAATATCAATGTGGCATTTATTTGATGAAAAGATAGGAAAAAAGACTGGAGTCAAGGAGACTAATTGGAAGTTTATAGAAATAGCTTAGGCAAGAGGTTATGAGGGCCTGAACTAAGATAGTTACCTTGTGAGTTAAAGATGGATACAAGAAATATTGTTGAGACCAGATCAGGAACTAATTGGATACAGGGTACAGGAGAGCAGAGAGAGTGAAAGTAAAGTATAAGAGTGCTCTTAAAATGTGAACATTGCTGAGCTAATCAATCAACCTAAGTGTTTACTATATATCAGGTACTGTACTAAATACTGGGGGTACAAAAAACAAACAAAAAAAAAAAACAAAAGGCATTCATTCCCTCCCCTCAAGAACTCATAATCTATTGAAGGAGACAGCAAGCAAAGTAACATGTACAAATCAGCTATATGCAGGATAATAGGAAATCATTAAGAGAGGGAAGACATTATAATTAAGAAGGGTTGGAGAAAACTTTCTGTAGAAGGCAGGATTTTAGTAGGGACTTAAGAGAAGCCAGGGACAGCAGTAAATACACATGATGGAGAGCTCTAGGTGTGGGGGGCAGCCAGAGAAGGTGTCTGGAGCTGGGAGCTCAGATGCTTGTTTGAGAAACAGCCCTCAGACCAGCGTTGCTGGATCACAGAGTGCATGGCAGGGAGTAATGATGATTGGAAGAACGGTGATGTCCTTGACCGAAATAGGGAAAGTGGGAAGAGAAGCAGGTTTCTTCTTTCCTGCACACCGAAATCTCTTTTGTGTCACAGAATGCAAGAACTTTTAAGGGATTTGATTGACAAGATTGAATTCTGCTTTCAATACTTACTATCTGTGATCCTAAGCAGGTCACAATCTTTGTGAGGCTCAGTGACATAATCTATAAAAATAGAGATAATAGGATGGGGATTTATAAAGTAGGAACAATAATTACATTAACTAATACTCTTAATTTATTTGGTGCCTTCCTTACCACCACCCAGCAAAGATATTGTTGACAAAGCAGAGAATGCCCAGAGGAAGAGAGCCAAATTAGGGGTGGGATTAGAGCCTATGTCATATAAAGAGAGACTGAAGGACTATGGATTGTTCTGCAGAGGAAGAAGTGACGTACGGAAATGTGGCAGCTGTCCTCAATTAATTTGAAAGACTTTCACATGAAAGAGGCCTTGTCTTGCTTTGCTTCGTATACAATTCTAGGAGAACTGGTGCAAGGTGTAGAGAAATATTTGGTTCAATATAAGGAAAATCATTCTAACAGAGCTGTCTCACAGTGGAATCATCTGTCTCTGACTTCATCATTGAAAATCTTCAAGCAGAAGTCTAACGCTTATTTGTCGGTACTGTTGTAGAAGCTGTTTCCTACTGAGCTATGTGGTAGGTGATGTGACCTTCAAGGCCTTTTGGGCTCAGAAAACTTGTGATTTTGCTACTTGAAATTAGTTACCACTCACCTATTAGATGCCTCATCTAGAGCACAATGTAAACTTCAAGGCTTACTGTGATCCTGTGTCCCACATGACAAACTAGTACATGAATGGGAATAGAACAGGTGCTCCATTAATCAGTACCTACATAGTGCTAGATACTGTATATACATGTATGTATATACATACACATATATGATATATACATATAATGCATAATAACATATGTAGCACATATATATAACTATATATTTATATGTTTACATATAAATAATTAAATAATCCTTAATCTCAAAAAACTTATATTTTAATGGGAGAGATAACAAATACATATATTTCGGAGCTATGGACTTTTAGCTCCTAATTTTCATGCACAATAGCAAGTTGTATTCTCAGAGGGTGTGAGAAAAGATATAGCAAGTAGTAAAGTTCTTCTAACACTAGAAGCTTGAACCTTTATTTTGGTGTCTTCCCCCACATCAATCACCAGTTAGAGTTATAATATTCACAACATCATTGACCCAATGGCTAGTATTACAACATAATTTAATTGAATAATATTACAATTTTTACAAAGAAATACTTGTAGAAAAGATATAGCAAGAAGTAAAGTATAAAAATATTCCTCTCAAAGGAGATACATTCTCCCCTGTACAACCTCAGTCACTGGGGAAAGTGAGCTCAAACTTAAGTTTGCTGCTAGGGAGCATTTGCTTTATTAAATTCACTTGTGAATGAAACAAAGCCACTGGGTAAGTCAGTCACTTGCTGCAGGGTATAACATCTCTGATGAGAGTGGGCTTGGATAAGTTTTCTATATGTGTTTAGTTATATGTTTAGGTCATTGCTGGGGGCTTTGAGGGAATACTGAATTTAGGAAATCTCTGTTATGGAGCCCAGTTCCTGGACCTCTGGTAGCTTATTCTTCTGATTCTTTGAAGTTTATAAGGTTATCTCCAATCTCCTTCAGCTAAGAGCAAGAAAGATTATACACAACAATTTTATCGTTTTTCCATGGATTCCCAAACGGCTGGTTGAGAGTCTGAGACCCTTTTTCCAACTAGAAGACCACAGTAGATCCTAGTTCTCCTCAAAAAGAGAGCGGAAAATGAGAGAGGAGGAGGAGGAGGAGGGAGAATGTTTCCATGTGAGTTTGCAAATTATATCCTCTAACCCCTCTGTCCTTCCCTACTGAATGGTCCACTCATTGATAACAAATGCTCCCTCAGAATGCCAGATAAAACTCATTATAAAAGTACAGACACAAGATATACACGATATAAGGGAAAGTAATACTAATTTACTAGCCAATTGTGAATCAGAAGAAGGAAAGGGGGAAAATGGAAAGGGAATAAATTTACTTAACTAGTCACAATATAGCAGCAAACTTTGCATAGTCAGGTCACTATTTAAACAGATTGGTGGACCAGACAAAACCCCAGCTGCTCATTATTATATTCAGTCTGGGACAGCACTGCTTTTCTCTTGCAAATAGCCAGCTCCTGAAAGTTTTATCTTTTCTACATTCAAAAGTTCTCAGGATTCCCATCTCCCATCTGCTTCTTCTTCCAGAGATTCATTAGTCCCTCCTTCCAGGTGAGGAAAATTGCACTTTCTCATCAGTCACCTTATCAGTAAGGGGATAAAAGTATTTATGGGATTGATATAAAGAGAATAAATACAAATGCATAAAAAGAAGTTTGGAAGAAAGGACATAGGAGATCAGGAGAACAGGAAAGGTTTTATGTTGAAGAATATCAGGAAAAAAAAGGTCATGGAGAAGATGCATGCATCTTGAAAGAAGAATAGGACTCTGAAGCTAAAGAGAGAGTCACTCCAGCCATTGGGAAGAACCAATGCAAAGACTGGGAGGTAGGAGATGGTATGTCATGTGGGAGAAACAGAAAT
Source organism: Sminthopsis crassicaudata (assembly GCF_048593235.1). Lineage (NCBI taxonomy): Eukaryota > Metazoa > Chordata > Mammalia > Dasyuromorphia > Dasyuridae > Sminthopsis > Sminthopsis crassicaudata. Next base: position 461,064,980 of record NC_133618.1, on the reverse strand, counting down.
TTAGATTTGTTGGTTGATTTATTTGGAATAAAGAGAAACAGTGTAAAATATAAAATGGATCAACTATCAGCACGGGACAAAACATAATTGAGTAGGAAGCAAGGGTTGTCTTTCCCATTTCTCCACCTCTTTCATCCTTGGTCCTACAACCTGACTATGCATAATCCTTTACAAAGTACTCTCATATACTTCACTTTGTTTGATCCTGATGGCAACAGACAATACCATGAGGCAAACAGAGGAGGAATTCTCTTCACTATTTTATGTTGCAAAAAGCTGAGACTTAGCCATGAACTGATTTATAGCAGGTCACAGAACATTAAATGGCAAAGCTCAGACTAGACCACCCTGTAAAGAGAGTCATCATGATAATGCAGTTGGACTCAGAATTAGGAGACTTGAAGTTAGAATCCTTCTTCTGACAGTTCCTAATTGTGTAACCTTAGGCAAATCATTTAATTTCTATGGATCACAGGATCCTGCTCTGTAAAATTCAGAGAAGGATTCAAACCATACTTACCTCACCAAGCAAAGAAAACGGATGAGGAAATTATCTGGAAGTATCAAAAAAGAGACATTTGATTGCCATTGCTCATCTGTAAAATGGGGATAATAATATTCACTCAGCCAAACTCCTAAGGTGTTTGTGAAGACAACACTCCGGAAAAAAATAGAGCCTTATAGAAAAGTGAGCTATTATTTTATTACCTTAGGAACCTGGTTTGTTTTGGACAGAGTATAATTAAAAAAATATTTCTTACCATCCTCTTCTTAAAGGATAGAATTTATGGAAAAGGCCAGTGCCCATTGGAGAATAGTGAGGGAAGGCTCTTAAACCTTTTCATCTGTACTCATTAGCCAGCCAAAATGACTAAAGATCCCTTTTATGGAATTGGATAATTTAGGGAAAGTGGAGAGAATAAACATTCAATGAGCAAGTTTGTTCTTTTTTTCTTCAAAAGCTTATCAAGTTTACTAATGCTCATGAACTCAACTAAACCTAATTAAACTCAAATTGGGATCTCAGATCCCAATCTATTTGAAAAGAAATAGTGCAGAGAGGAGGAAGACGGAAAAAGGAGATGGTAGGGAAAGATAGAAAGGCATTGTGGAGATGAGCCAAGAGGTACAGATATAAGAGAAAAGGAGCAGCAATATATGGTGGTAGTGGAGCAAGTCCAAGATAAGCAGGAGAAGGTGGAGACAGAAAAATCAACAAGCACTTATTAAACACATATTATATGCCAGACACTATGCTAAGTGCTAGAGATACAAAGAAAATTAAAAAAAAAACATATTTTCAAAGAGTCAATAATTTAATATGGGTGACAACATACACATAACTATGGACAGACAAGCTTTAAACAAGATAAATTGGGAATGGTATCAGAAGGAAGACATTCGTATTAATGGGGATTGGGAAAGTTTTCTTACAAAGATTTTAAGGAGCCCAGGGAAACCAGGAAGAGGAGACGAGGAAGGAGAATTTTCAAAGTATAAGAGGAAGTGAGCCTGAAGCTCAGAGATGGAAAGTGTGAGGAACCTCAGTTGGACCAGTGTCACCGGAATTGTATTTCAGAATCTGTAGAGGGTAGTAAAGTGTAAGACCATTAGAGAGGTAGGAAAGGATCAAGTTCTAAAGGATTTTGAAAACCAAATAGAGGATTTCATATTTGAAGACAGAGAGAAGGGATGGAGGAGGAGAAGAAATGGGAAGAAGAAGAAGACAGAGGAAGTGGGAAAGAGGCAAAAGTACAAGGAGAAAGTTAGCCCAGCAATTTAATCTTAATGAGGAAAGTGTTTAGTTGTTCCCTATTTCCAGTAAGAATAGAAATGATCAAAAGACAAATAGATTGTAAGCTTCCAGGGAATAAGGGTTGTTTTTTTTTTTTTTTTTTTTTTTTGTTGTTGTTGTTGTTTGTTTTTTAATATTTACATCCCAAGAACAGAAAACCTTTCAGATAATAGACATTTAAAATCTCACTGAATTGAGATAATTAGTAATGGAGTTGAGCTATAATGTGAATGAGTAAGGATGGATTCAAGGGTCCCCACCATCTTTCCTTTATTTCCTTCACAATCCTTGAGCCTCTTCTGTGTGCTACCTGATATTCCCAGCTCTAATTCCTGACTGCTTTCACATTGCAAATAAAGAGGTTAAGAAAGCAGTACCTAGTTCAAAATAAACATGTAATAATTCACAATGGCCATTCTCTTTGGCAAAAGGCAAATTATAGACTAAATAAGAGATAAAATAGGCATCGGGAGTGGCAAATATGAAATAAAATTGGGAGAGCATATAGTTAAGCAAAGAAAAAAGACAAGTTCTCCAGGGAAACTCACAATTAACCAGGAGAAAGGAAATACTTTGGGAGTAAGCCATTGGCTGGCAGGTTAGACTAACCAGAGTTAGCCAGAGTAAGAGGGAAGGCACTATGAGGAGGGAAAGAAAGTAACTTCAAGTGGACTTAGTGCTGACCAAGGACTTAGCAAAGATCTTCATCATGACCAGATCTTTTATAGGGGAAATACAACCTTGAGGGTTTTTTTAAAGAAACCAGAGAAGTAAAGGAAGAGGAAGTCAGAAGGAAAGGTCCAGAGCTAGATGGAATGCACCTGGCAGATCAGGTCTCAGACTTGTCCAAAAATACCCAGAGGTTGGAGGATGGACAATGGGGGTTGATAAAAGAGTCTGGGAATTATTTGACAATAGCTTCTTCCTGACCAGGAAGAGTAAGTCACATCAAAAGACAAAACTTTTCCCTTCCAATTTCTAAGGGTTCTTTTTTATTTTTCCAACTTTGCTCACACATTCTCTGCCCTGTCCAGTTCCTATCTCCTCCTTGCTGTCTGTCTCACTCTTATTCCACATTAATGATAGATAGCATTTATACTGTACTTTAGGATGTATAAAGTACTCTACATTTAAGATTTGGTACCCTCAATAGGAGGCCTGTTCAGGGATTCACATAATCAATGGATAAATTTTCTACATGAGTTTAGACTCATTTGCTCCCTCCTTCCCTGGGTGCATGGGAAATCCACCTTTTACTTGTGATAACACCTCTCTCTGACTGTCCAGACTGAGTCCTCTTTCTCTGTTTGCCTCTCCTGCATCAGGCGGACTAAGTCATTTAAATTACCTGGGCTGCTTCTAGGGAGCTCTACAAAAAGGGAAAGGATAGTCACAATTTCTGAGTGACTACCTCTAGTCCCCATTGCCATCCCCGTGACTAGAGGTATGACTAAAACCATTACTCAAAATGTGAAGATTTATATCAGGACCATAATACATTCCTTTTGTCAAGGTTGTTGCAGCAGTGATTCTGGCTTCAGGATTGGCTTAGAGTTATTCTTCATCTCTGTGACTCTATGATTCTATCTCAACCTTATATTTTCCCAATTATCCAGTACAGTGTTACATGTACAGTAAACGCTTAGTGTGCATTGGATTGAATGCATGATTATTTTCTGTATTATATTTATCTCAATGTCTCATCCCTCTCTAAGTGGCCAGGAGTTATATTTGATTTAAACTTTTTATCTTCTTTAGCATACACAGTACCCTGGTATTGTATAACACAGTAGGTATTTAATAAACTCTCACTGGAATAATTTCCTTTCACATATTATTTTGCATCATATTTATTTTTGTTAATAGCTTATTTATTCCCAATAGACCATGAGCTTTTTGAGGGCAAGGATCATATATGATCTCCATTTTGCATCTTTCCTTGCAAAAGACATAGTATTCTATTCACTATAAGTGTTTGATTGAATGTTCATTGAATGAATGCATAGGTGAATGAATGAAAAAATAATACTAAATCTCTTCTGACCTAGATGGTAAGTTCCTTAAGGGAAAAGACTTTCTTCTCCTATCTCTCCTGACAGAGTCTAACATGAGACTGGACACATGGAAAAATCTTAAAATATATTAATTCATTAACTCATCAGTGTCAATTTCTTCCCTGAAACCAAAATTAAAAAAAAAAATCTTCTTAAGGATAGGTCAGCAGTCTCATGTAAAGAATGAAATATTATTATCATCATTATTTTCCTCAGCCATCAATAGATTCTTTTAGATAACATCCAGTTTTTAAATTGGCTAAGATATAGTAGCAGTTTTGGCTAAAGAACCATTTCTATGATTGTATCTAATCTGCAGCCAACACATTATATCAAATGGCATAATGGCATTTTTTCTTTGTTTTGAGGGGGGGTTGGGAGAGTATAGAAGGGAGAGTGCAGTGGAACATTGTTGGTAGAATAATGGTCTGATGATAATTTTCTGCATCTCTAAAAGATGCTTTCATGTCTATCCTCTAAGTTGAAAGGATGAGGGAGGGCTGGTTGTGGACCTTCTGTAGCAATTTTCTTTCTCTTCCCATTATACTGTTCCCTTTGGGATGAGACTGGACGGAATGTTCTGCCTGTTGGTGGACAGCCGAATGGAGATTTCACAGAGATAAAGGACGCACCAGAAAGTAATGTGTGTCCAATTGCAATGACGTGGTTCCCTTGTTGCTAGCCAGGCAGAGATGTGGAACTGCAGATATTATGCCCAGGAGCCCCACCTAGAAGAGAAATTTAGAAGAAAAGTCTCTATTCCCCAGTTGCCCCTCTAGATAACTCTGATGAAGAATAATTGAGAAGCCAAATAAAATTGTGAGGGAAAAAAGCTCTGCAGAGCTGAGTCAGAAGACAAAACTCAAATCTTAGCTTTACCTCTTACTGTGTAACCTGAGGTAAATTACCTCATCTCTCAGGTGCTCTTACATTATCAATATAATGGAGATAATATCCCCTGTCCTATTAACATAAAGGGCTGCCATGATGATTTAATGAGAAGGGATTTCAATTATGCTGCCAAACAACCCTCCCAAAGTGACATTTTGTTCTGCCCTTAAAATCCAAATTCTGAGAACTAATCACCTTTTAAAATTACCCTTCCACAGGTTATTTATGGGTGGACCATAGGCTGTTTCCTAAAAACAAAAAAACAAAACAACACAAAGAAAAGAAAAACTTCTGTAGTTTGACTTTTACTTGGCATTTAAAGCCTTTCAGTACCTGACTTTAGCCTGCTTTTCTACCCTATTTAAACTTGGTTCTCTTTCAACCACTCCGTGGTACAGCCACAATAGCCTTTCTCCCATTCCTCCTTCATGACATTTGATCTCTTGCTTCTTATCTGTGTAGGCCATCTCTTGTACCTGGAATGAAGGAATACCTTAGCTCCATTTCTCAAAATTTCTAGTTTCCTTCAAAGCTCAGGTCAAGTCATCTCAAGACCTATAATGAGGTCATTTTTGATCCTTCCAGCTGCTAATGCCTTCCCTCCCCAAGTTACACTGTTTTTTATTTCATATATATCCATATACATACATACTGTCTATTGCCCTCAGTGCCACCGAATCTTCTCCATATCCTCCAATTGGCTGGGCCAGTTTCATCTTTGTCTTTGTTATACATGAATTTTAGGTGTTTTTTAATTGTATTTTTTAATTTAATATAAAGCCCAGGTCATAGTAAATGCTTAATTAAAAAAAAAAAAAAAAAACAAAACACAACAACAACACTTGATCGATTATACCTGGAGCAATGACCATACCTTATAAGGGATATTCAGAGGATAGGGGACAAAGGGACCTTCCCTTCCTACTATGCTTTCTATTTTTGAAAGAGATGACACTCATTTGAATGAATTTCTGGAATGTTTGCAATGAAAGCAGCAGGAATATAGCCACCAAAGTCTGGGGATGTGAAATCCAGTAGTCCTTCTGCTCTGTTTCTTCTTGGGACCTGCCCCATATTTCTGGGAGACCTAAGGATGCCCCTCATATCCCTGGGGCACAAGGAAGTATCAGTGTTTATTTGCTGAAGTCTGGCAGCTCTGTTTGTCTATTACAAATAGACTGCCACGTTGATGAATTATTTAAGCCCTCACAGCCCCCAATTATGTAAATCCGATTATCTTTTTAAGGGCAGCTTGGCTTAGAACAGCTTGTTAGTTGTGATACTTTTTTCCCTTTTCAATTTTGCTGAAAAAAACAACAAACCAACAACAACAATAAAAAAATTATTTGAAAACAGAAAATTTATTTGAAAACGGTGCAATTGCTTTCACTTGAGGGCTGGGCCATTGGTCACTGATGAAGAAGTAGCTGTAGTGTGGGGAAGCAGGGAAATAGTCTCAAGTTTACCTCCTCCTTTGTATCGGGCAGCAAGCCAGCCCTTCATAGGATTGAGAGTTAAAAGGGATTTTAAAGACAATCTAATTCAATGCCTTCATTTTACAGAGGGGATAATCGAGGTACCAGCAGGGAAGTGACCTGCCTAAAGTCACACAGGTAATACGTGACAGAATTGGGACGTGACACCAAATGTAATACTCTTCTCACTAGACTAGTTTCCTTTATGAATTTCACAATAAAGAAGCAGGCATGCATCCAAGCCCTATCTATGGGAACAAAACTTCTAAATCTTCAAAGGAGAATTGCCCCAAGGATGCCAACCTTTTCTCTCTGTCTCTGTCTCTCTCTGTTTCACACACACACACACACACACACACACACATACTCTCTCACACTTTCTCTGTCTCTCTCTTTCACAAACACAGAGGCATAAACACACACATACTCTCTCACACTTTCTATCTCTCTGTCTCTGTCTCTGTCTCTCTCTGTCTCTCTGTCTCTCTCTCTCTGTCTCTCTCTGTCTCTCTCTCTCTCTCTCTCTCTCTGTCTCTCTCTCTCTCTCTCTCTCTCTCTCTCTCTCTCTCTCTCTCTCTCCTGTCTCTCCGTCTCCGTCCCTTTCCTTCTGTCTTTCTCTCTGTCTCTCTCTGTCTCTCTGTCTCTCTCTGTCTCTCTGTCTCTCTCTCTCTCTCTCTCTCTCTCTGTCTCTCTCTCTCTCTCTCTCTCTCTCTCTCTCTCTCTCTCTCTCTCTCCCTCCTGTCTCTCCGTCTCCGTCCCTTTCCTTCTGTCTTTCTCTCTGTCTCTCTCTGTCTTTGCCTCTGTGTGTGTCTCTGTCTCTCTCTTTTTGACTCTATCTATGTCTCTCTTTCTGTCTCCCTCTCTATTTTTGTCTCTCTGTCTCTATTTCTCTCTCTTCCCTTTACTCCTCCCTCCTGCCCCCATCTTTATCACTGTTTCTCTATTTCTCTCTATCTCTGCCCCTCTGACCTACTTTGGTTTTTCCATTTCACTTCATTCTGTTCCTTTCCCCAGATTGTTTCATGAGTTTCTTTTTTCTTTCTTTTTCTTTTTTTTTCAGAACTAAAAACTTTTGCTTTTCCAAATTCATCACTGATAGTAAAGAATGTTTCTATGTTTCTCTACTGAGCAACCGATATAATAAACGGTAGGAAAACTGGGTTGTTCTACCTGGTATTATCATAAGAAAAAGATAACTCTCTTAATGACAGAGCTGCATAGAATCTGAAAATAGAAGGTACCCGAGAGATCATAGGATTACTGATGAAGAGCTAAAAGGAACCATTAATGGCATCTAGTCAAAGTCCTTCATTTTATGGGTGAGAAAACTGAGACTCACAGAGGAAAAGGAGACATGTCTAGTATAACAAGACAGAAAATAGCAGCGGTGGGAATTTAATTCTAAACCCAAGCTCTTTCCAGTGTACTCTTCTGCTAAGCAAACTATGACCCCCTGGCAGCCAATCTGAGTTAAAATTCTTGTATCCATAATGGAGGGCAATGACTTAAAATTACAGGCACAGAACCAGAGACCATATATTGGAGGACTTAAACTTGCTTGTTTTGTAGCTTCTGGGTCTTAATTGGTAAGAATGCCTCATTACTAAGCCCACTCTGTCAGTCCAGCTGTTCCCTCCATACTTACTGCCATGACATCTTCTCATCAGTTACATTTGGTCCCCTCTTCCTCTTTTCTTCCTTTCTAGTTTGTTGACCATAATCATTCAGTAGTGTTAACAAGTCCTGGAAAAGGTGTCACATTCTATTCTCCTATGACTTCATTTTTGAAACACAACTTACACACACCCCCTATTTCCTCTGACACTATCATCACCCTGCATTGGGCCAACAGTGTTCCATACCTGCCACTTGGTCTCCATGTCACAAATCTTCCCTACTCCAAAGCTATCAAAGTGATCTTTCTAAAGCAAAACTCTCACATTGTCACTTCCTATTCAATAAACTGCAATGTCTCCCTAGTACCTCAAAAATCAATTATAAATTATTTTATTTGGCATTTGAAGCCTTTCATAATCTTCCTCCCTCCCCATCCCTTAATTTAACTTTTCTAGTCTTCTAGAAGACTGTGATTTAGTGACACCCATTTTCTTAAGATACTCCATCTCCTAACTGCTTATCTGGAATTCCTTCCCTTCTCATTTTCACCTCCTGGCTTCCCTGAAGTCCCAGGTAAAACCCTACACTCTACAGGAAGGTTTTCCTTATTCCCTTCAATTTTAGTGCCATCACTCTGTTGATTATTTCAGATGTATTGTCTACATTATCTTGGTTGTGCAGAGTTGTTTGTTTGTTGATTCCCCCATTACACTGTAATTTCCTTGAGAGCAGCAGAAGCTGCTTTACCTTTTACCTTTCTTTACTTCCCCAGTGATTATCACAATGCCTACCACATAGTAGCTGCTTAATAAATATATAATGAGTGACTTAACATCCTTATAACTTTCATAATTGAAATGATGCTCCCAGGTTACCAGTCACCAGTACATGTTGCTATCCCCTTTTAGAAAATAAATTCCTTGATTTTGTCTTTGCTTTTGTTTTTGTATATCCCAGGAAAGTATTGCTCCAGGGCTGAGACTGAGAATGAGATGTTGCATGTGCTCTCTTTCCCTAAGGCAGGAAGGAGCTTTACTTTTTTGTGTGTCTTGGATCTCATTTAGCAGCCTGGTGAAGTCCATGGGTCTCTTATCAAAATAATGTTTTAAAATATAAAAAATAAAATACATATTATCACAAAGAAAATCAATTATATTGAATTAAAACATATTTTCCTCATTCGTATATTTGGGCGCATTAAATTTGTCTACATCTCTTGCCCAAGGTTCTTATCTTAACCCTAAAAGTAATTCTGCCTCTACCTTTAAACTTAATACTAATTCTGACTCCAACTCTGTTATGAATCTAGGTACTGGGTAAACCTGACTTCCTAGAAGAGTTTAGATTCCTTTTGTCACATTCTTTGGGTTATTACCATCCCACTTCCTGGCTCCAGAGGGAAGTATTAAATTTAGGTTCCTGTATAATGTTTTCTAAAAGAGTGAACAGAAAGGTACTTAATATTCAATATAAATCAACTATGGGATGGGTATTTATTTCCTATTCACGAAAGAAATGCTTATCATAAAACCCAAGCTCTCATTGACAGAAAGACTTAAATAAATTAAACAAATGACAGCAGTAGCTAGTATTACACACTTCCAGGAGTCTGATACTTAAAATTATCTAGACACGAAACAATTTGCAGGGCTGCTGACTAGGCATTTTATATTTCACTTGGACTCTAAACCATCTTCCTTTAAGTCCGTGGCTTCTGTCAAAGGAGGCTAAGTATTCAGCTCATCTTCTGGTTGATGATCATCTTCTCTGAGAGTTCTGGAGTAGTTACCAAGGTTTCATTCCTTTTGTCAACAGTCAATTCCAACCAAAAGCCCCCAAACCACAGAATATCTCAAACTCAAAGGGTGGCTTCAGGGTCTGGATGTGATAATCACATTGGGTATGACACTTATTTTCCTATGCTTAAGAAAGAACAAAAGCAAAAAAAAAAAAAAAAAAAAAAGCATTCTCAAACTCACACTCTGGGTTTGACTAGACAGGGCAAGTGCTTTGCCTGTCATGTAATCTGCTGTTTACAATTACAGTAGAAGTGGAGGCAAGAACATCATCCTTCCCCTCATACCCTCCCAAGAAGTATAAAAAGGTTGAGTCATCTGCCACATAGGAGTTGAAAGAAGAAAGTATTCAATTAGAGACAGTCATTGTTCTTTTAAAAACTCTAAGGAGCCATCCATTCTTCTGTCTCTAACCCATGAGAAGATTGCTTTATCTCCTGAAATCCTAAGAATCCTTTGACATTATTTTCCTAATGGTTCACCAAAAGTATCCAGGAAGTTCATTATGTTCAAAACACTGAAATGCTGAACCATACATTACTGAAAATTAGAGTACAACTTTGTGAATGTCCTGTTCATCCCTGAGCTCTTTTTCGTGCATGGTAAGCATTCAATACATGCATTTTCTTACATTCATACATTCATTCATTCATCAGACCTACATAGATGGAAGGGAACTCAGATATCATTTAGTGGCAAAAGAGGAATCTCAAAAATACCATAAATAGAATATTGTTCTCTTGGGATGGGGTGGGAGATATCATAAGGGAAGACTTCTTGAAAGAGTTGGTATGGAGGAATGGGGACTTGGATGACAGGTACTGTGGCCATCTGGACAGTCATATCTTCCCTCTCTCTGAACTTCCCACCTTCTGCTCTTTTTTTCAGCCTACATCAGAGATTCTGAACATCTTTTGTTTTATGAATCCCTCTGGCAATCTAATGAAACACATTAACTCCTTTTTAGAATAATGTTTTAAGCACATAAAATAAAATGTATAGATTTTCAGAGGAAACCAAAAGTGAATAAAAAGACAAAGATGACTTTTTTTCTTATCCAAGTAGATACCCTTAAATCTATCACTGGACCTCTAGGAAAGCTGTGGATCCTAAGTTAAGAATACTTGGAAATTTAACTGTCTCAAACTGTTTTGTGGTTTCAGTGTATTGAAATAGTGATTACTTTATTCCTATGCCAGAAAAAAGAGTGGAGTAGAAATATTAATATTAAAAAGAACATGTTTCCATGTAGAATTATAGTTTACAATAGGCTGGTAAGATGGGTTGCACCCACATTATGAAGGTGACATCAGGAGTTAGAGAGAGAAGATAATTTGTTCAAAGTCACAGAGCTACTATGTGGCAGAGCCAGGCCTTTGGTCCAGGACTCTTAGTTCTAAATGCAGTGCCTGAATTTATTATAGGTCTCTCCATAAGGGATGGAGGAAGAGACCAGCGTCTCCATCTCCACCTCCTCTTCCCTGGATGACTGACCCAAACCTCCCTGGCTTCTGGAATCTCTGGTCTGAGTCTTGGTTTTTCACTGATGTCTTTGTCTTTCCAGCCAGCTCGGAACCACTGCTGAGAACTCTCCATATTCATTTATAGGAATCACAGGATTTTAGAACTCATCTAATCCAACCATCTTCTCTTACAGAAGATCATGCTGAGGAAGGGAAGTGATTTACCTGGCATCCCATGACTGGGATGAGAATTTAGGCTTCTTCTTCAGTGTCCAGATTATGGTGCTGCTTCTTCCTGGAAGTCTTCCCTGATCTCTTTACCTCTGGGGAGAGGGGGGAATTCTTAACCTGGCTTTGTAAATTCTGTCTCTGTCTTTGTTTGTCTGTCTTTCTGTCTGCCTCTCTCTGTCTCTCACAGCATATTGATAATGGTAATTTAATATAAATTGGTTTTCTTTGTAATCACATGTATTTTATACATTTAAAATCATTATTCATAGGAATCAATAGGCTTCACTAATCTGCTGTGTCCATAACATACAAAAAAGATTAAGACCTGCCTTAACTAAAATATATTTCTTACTCCTGCAACTTTCCTAGAGCACTTTGTCTGGATTACTTCTTTGCTTTTATCATACTCTATCTTGTATTAAATATATTTGATATTCTTTGCAAACCACTTCCTTTCTCCTCATACTGTCTCACCACCCTCTAGAAGAGGGTTATAAACTTCTTAAAGGGAAAAATGTCATTATCCATTACTGTATCTTCAATGCAAAGCATTTTGCACACAGTAGATGTTTAATAAATAGTTGCCTTTGCTTGTCTTCTGACTAAACCCCAAATTCTTTTCTTTGAACTGTCACTGTCTAGACCCATTTTATTTACTCAGTGTTCTGGGTATGGCCTTCATAAGTTTAGCACTGTGCCAGGACCTTATTCAAAGGCAGCCTGCATTCCCCTTTCCAGTCCCTTCAAAAGCCCTGGGAGAGCTGTCTCCTCTGCATGTTAATAACCGACACCAGGCCGATGGGCCAGCTGGGACCATGGTTAGAATTTCAATGACCTCAGGAGCTGCTTCCTATGTCTTTAATGTGGCTGGGTGACAGGGGGCAGGATGTACTCTGCACCAGGTCCCGGCCACTCAAGATGTACCAGGATCTCTACCAGGATTTTCTGAAGAGTAAAATGCACATTATAGAAGGTCCACTGGCATATTTCTTTACAATTTGCATATAATTTGCATGCACCAACTCACTCAGCAGTGTTTATTTCAGGCAAATTTTCAAGGTAAAAAATGAATTTGCTCCTTAGGATCCAAGCACGTCTTGGTTGTCAAGCTCCTCCCCATCATTTTCTTTTTTCAGATACGCCCCTGCTATCTGTGGCTAGGGCTCCTCTCAGACAAGGAAAATTTCAGCATGGTTTTCTTTAAGTGTGTGTGAAGGGGGTGAGTGTGAAGGTGGTCTACAATGTGTGTGGAAGGAACCCTAGGTTTTGGACTGTCCACCTCCTCCAAACAGAGTGTGGAAGGCCAAGCAAATCTTGCCCTAGTCCCTAAAGAAGCTTGGAAGCAGTTTGTAGTCATCATTCATCCCATTCTCCTCATCATTTCTTAATGGGCTCACTTTCTCTCCGGAACATCCTTTTTCCTCTGGCTCATTTGTGAAAGTCCTTCTGACCCCACTTAAGCCCAAAAGAATTGCCTATTTTGTCCGATCCCTAAACCACAGACCACAGTCTGCACCAGCTGGGCTCCTCTGCTCATAACATTAGATTTGCAGCAAAGAATGCAGAGGCAAGTGAGATGGATGATCAGAAACAACTTTACCTTGAATTTCTATCTCAGTCTTTCTCCTCAGAAGAGTTCAGAGCATTTCTCACACAATTTACACATATTAGTTTGGAGGGCAGGAACCACTCTTATGCTCCATATCCTATATAGGGCTGGATATATAATAGATATGCAGTAAATATTTATTAATTTGATTTGACTTGGTATATTTCATGTCACTCTTCCTTCTTTCCAGAAATTCAAATCCTGCTCATACTTCAAGACCTATTTCAAACACATCCATCCCTTTCCCATTTCTCATTGTTTTCTATTTTTTTCTTTCTGAATGTTCACAGCACACACAGTAGGAGCACATCATCTAGTGCTTAACTGAATATTGTTTTCATTATTATGTATATGTATATATTTGTATATTAATTCTATGTATATACAGATACATATGTAGTTAGTTATATCTATGGCTATGAAATATCTATGCATATATATATATATGTGTGTGTGTGTGAATTCATATAGAATATATATCTATAGTATTTATAGCTTATATAAACCAAGACAAAAAGCCTGGCAGGATGTTGGTAATAAATGAATAGAAAAAGAATAAAAACAAAACCAGATACATTTTTGAAGCCCTTATATTCCTTATGTCTAGGTGCTGACAATACAAAGTACAGAATGCAATGAGTAGTCCCTGCCCTTAACAATCTAATGGGAGAAATGACATATAGGAGAATGGTAGCTCTCATTGGTCTTATCAGCCACTGAATGCACATTGACCCTGACATTGTGATGTCTTTCTGATCCTTTTCAAGTAGGAAGGACAAACAACAACAGTATCACCAGCAATAACAGTAACTGTAGCAGCAACAGCAACAGGGAAAGGAATTTTGGTCTGAGGAATCATAGAGATTTAAGTGAAGCTACAGGACAGTTGACTGTGATATCTTTCATAGGATTCTTATTAATTTTATTACTTTTTTCAGAGCAAGAGATAGAAAGGGAGGATGAGGTGGAGAGTTAAGGCCAGATAGCATATGTAGTCCTGGAAAAGCATGGGGGCACATAGCTAGCAGGAAACTGTACAGTCGGATCTCCTGAACTTGGAAATTCTGAGCTGCCATGGACTAAGTTAATCCAGCATCTTCCTTAAGATGGGTGTTACTGTGGTGAGCCCTTAAAAATAGAGCGGGCCCTCAGATTACCCAGGAAATGTTGGAAACGAAGCAGGTTACGGCTCTCAAGCTGACCAGCCTGGGCTTGTACTTCCAGCCTAGACAAGTTAGGGAGAGCCAGTCTTTAAAGACATAGAGAGAGCAACAAAAGAAAATACAAGAAAGGAAAGGAAAGAGAAGGGAAGGGGAGAGAGGGAGAAGGAGAGGGAGGAAGAAGAGGGGAAAGAGAGGGAGGGAGAGGGAAGGGTAGAAGAGGAGAGAGAGGAAAAAGGAAAAGAAGATCTTGGATTTCTACTGTATGACTGGGTAAGATGTAAAGCAAGGTTAGATACCATGAGTTAGGTCACTTTGCTGTCACTCACCTATCAATCAGGGACACATAAGTACTTGCAATGAAGTTTTAAAGATGAATGGATTTCCCAGGAAGTGTTGTTGATATGATCTTTGGTGGTACATGCCGACTAGTAGCTGTTGTAGATGGGGAAGAGAAGGTTAGAAACAGGGCAGAGATGTTTGGCTCTGTTTTCTTGGAGGAAGATTGGAGGTAGAATTTGAACTCAAGTCTCTTGACTCACAATCTAGTATTCTTTTATTCTTTCCACTGTATCGCCCTGCTCTTATAATGCAGCTCAGGAACAAACCATTCTTTTCCCTTGGTCTTTTCATCCGCTCTAAGGACACACACTGTTCCTGGCAGCCTGTCTCTAACTGTCCCTAAAGAGTCTGCTGTTAGGAATAAAGAGCAATTTCATTTTCAGTCTCATTCAGTAGTGGGCCGCTCTCTGTTTAGATTTCCAACTGTAATGATCTTTTCAGTGATGTAGACATCTGTCTACTGGGAACTAGATGAAACCCCAAACAGCTCACTGGCAGCAATAATCTTGAGCCTTTGCTCACCTGAACTTAATTTGGACCCACCCTCTTATGTATAGAGGCTTGCAGTTTTGGGATGGGGAGTTACTGAATTGGCTGCATTTCCCTTTTATTCTTTGATATGGAGGGCCATGCATAAAGGCAGAAGATGTGGGTTCAAGTCCTAGCTTTGATATTTGCAAGCTGATCAAGGGGGGAGGGCCTTAACAAATTCTTAACTTACTATCATATTGAGAACTATTATTATAGTATGGGCACATTTGACTAAAGATAAAAAGAGAGAGAAAGTTTCAGAACCTATAGTTCTGGCCAACAAGGATGTCATCAGGGAAGGCACTAGGGACGATACAGGGACTAAGTGTTTAAGGATGGAAGCTTTCAAATAGGAGGCAGATATGCTGGAAAGAACTAAATCTTTATTTATTCATTTATTCCACAAATACATGTTGCAGTACACACATAGCAGACACAGTAACACCAGCTGACATTTATCTAGCTCTTTAGGGTTTGAAAAGCATTTTACATAAATTATCTCTTGTGAGCCTTCTAACAACCTGTGAGGTAGGTGCTATTATTATCCCCATTACATAGATGAGGAAATGGGACTCAGACATTAAGTGAATTCCTACACTACTAAGAAGGAATTTGGAGCCCAATTCTCTTGATTCTTTATGATTAAGGATGCAGTGAAATAAAAAATAAAAACAACAAAAACAAAACAAAAACTAACCAAAAAAAACAAACAAAAATGATTCTTCCCTCAGCAAGCTTGCAGTTATAGATAGTATAGTGAAAGAACACTGGGTTTAGAGTAAGAAAGCCTGGGGCTTACATTAGTTAGCTATTTAAACATAGGCAGACCCTTTCTTTACAGGTCTTGTTAACGAAATGAGAACATTAAACTATATGATGTTTAAAGAAGATGAGATAAGTGACATGACAGGGACAGGGTCTCGGAGAAAGGAGACATGTAGAATGAAGGGTTGAAGAAGACTTTAGGGACAAAGGAAGGCCAAGATGAGGTGAGACAGTGGAGGAAAGAGGATTAGACAAGGAGGCTATTTCTATTTCTTGCTTTGCTAAAGACTACCTATATTACCTTTTCCCCTTCTATTTTTTGGGGAAGGTGAGGCAATTGAGGTTAAGTGACTTGCCCAAGATCACACAGCTAATAGTGTTACATATTTGAGGTTGGATTTGAACTTATGTGTTCCTCAGGGCCAGGGCTCTATTTACTGTACCATTTAGCCTGCCCCCTGTTTGAAGAAAGTCACTTTGGCTCCTCTTAGCTTGAACATATTATGATGTAGGATCTAGGATTTTGGGTAAGTGAAAATGAATGAAAAAGGAATCTTAGAACAATCAACAAACATTTATTAAACATCTGTGCTTTCAGATTTTTATTTGTATACTCAATACTGGAGTATATTCTGAGAACAGAAAGGAAAAGAAGGAAACAAATTTTCCTTCCAAGAAGCTGACTGATTCTTGTAGTGAAATCTGACTATTCCTATTTAATAAAAGAAAGAGAGCCATAAAGTCTCCTTAAAATTATTCCAATGTACCAGCATAAGATGAGTCATAGATTGTGAGAGTCAGAAGGAACTTTAGTAAGCAACTTGTTTTTATGGATGAAGCATTTGAGGTCCAGACAGATTAAAAATCTTCCCCAAAGTCACACAGCCAGTTAGTGACACAGCTGGGACCGAAACTCAGATCATCTGATTCTCAGAGCAAGGGTCTTTCTGTAATATCATAAGGAAACCTGAAGTCTTATCTCCATATCCCTGGGCAGGATCTCTTGTACTTATGGACTCCAGCCTAAAGAAGAAGGGGCATTGTCTGTTCTTATGCATCTCTATCTCACCTCCCGAGCTGTCAGACTTTTGTCACACAAGAGATATTTCTGTGCAAAAGTGCCTTGGCCAGCTACAAATGCATCACCTCCATACACCTGTTGTTTGGCTAATCGAGAGCCTGTGGTGTGTGGAGGGCCTGGAGCGTGGGGGGCTGTTGGGTGTGATGACGTGCTTGGTGAAATCCAATATAACAGAATTTATAGCTGTGAAATCCATCTGGCTCCCTTCCTCCCCTCCACTACCTCCCTATCTTTCAGGCAGGTTGTATTGATGGGACTTAGCACAGACAGGGTACAGTTCCTCAGAGGAGGGGATGAAATTGCCGATTTATTGCTGAAGTCATCAGTTATGCGTGGAGACAGAGCTGTTGTGGGCAGGCAGAAAGAAAAGGATATGATTTCTTGATCCTTTCCTCTTCCAGAGACTAGAGAATTTTTGCTTTGGGAAGAGATTTTGAGATTATCTTGTTCAGAGGTTTTTAACCTGGATCCATGGATAACCACCTACTACTACACACTCTCTAAGGGGCATGTTGGATAGATTTTGGTGGGTCCATAAGCTTGCATAGAAAAAAAAATAAAAACTTCAACAACAAAAATCCTATATTTTTATTTGAATGCAATTGGCTTATTTTGTGATGCTATATATTTTATTTTATGTATGTACAAATATTATTCAGAGAAAGATTATATAGATTTCACCAACTGCCAATGGGGCCCAATGGGGAACCCCCATTGAGAACCCCAAAAAGATTAATAGCTGCAGATTTATTCCCACTTCTATTTTTTCTGATAGATGAGAAAAGTAAGGACTATAGGACAGAAATAACTTATCTGAAGTCATCTTGCAAATTAATGTCGAAGCCAACATTAGAAGTTATTTCTTGAATCCTAGCCACTCACACTGTTACCTGGAAGAAAGGGCATAGAATAAAGTACATTCAACTAGGTGTTCAGAATCTGATTTCTAGACCTAGCTCAGTCATTAACTTGATGAGACGCCTTAACCATTTTCCTTTTTTGGGTTTGAGATCCATGGATATAGAGTCAAAAGCTACCTTAGAGATCATCTGGTTCAACTCCTTTATACAAGTGAGGAAGTTAAGATCAAAGGTCTTGAAGTGACTCATCTCCAAAGTCATATATGCATATAGCAAATAGCAGAGACAGAATTTGAATTCAGGTTTTCGGGTTACAAAGTTGTTATTCTCTCCAGGACATAAGCAACTCTAAAATGAACAAGTGGTAAAAGATTATCACTAAGATTTCTTGTATTTCTAACAGAGTGATATGATGGGTAGGTGAAGGAAGAGAGGAAGTGGGCTAGAAGGTATAAGGAAGCAGATATAATTTATTGATTTAGTTTTATTTTCAAGGGCTAAATGACTTGTCCAGGGTCACACAGCTAGGAAGTGTTAAATATCTGAGGCTGCATTTGAACTCAGGTCCTCCTGACTTCAGGGATGGTGCTCTATCCACTGTGCCATCTAGCTACCCCAAGGATTTACTTTTGCTAAAGGAAAAAAACAAAACAAAACATTTTAATAGGAAAATATACCCTTTTACAACTCAGGTTTGAAGGATCATAGGCTAATAGATATATAAAAGACTTCAGAATACTTTTTCTAGTTCAACCCCTTCATTCTACAGATTAAGAAACTGAAGTCCAGAGTGGTTAAATAAATGTCTGATTTCATAATATTCATGTCAGAGGCAAAATCCAAATTCAGATCTTTTGACCTAAGAGAAAATTCTCTATAATAAACTCCTAGAAGATGCAATGAAGTAAAAAATTAACTTGACCCTACAGTATTTTCTAAATACTTGATGGGGAAGGAAGTGTAAGGAAGAGGAGAACTGAAGATAAAAAAGCCAAAAGGCTTACTTGTCTTGAATATAAAGCCTTTGTGGAAACTAGCGTGGCTAATTAATAATAATAATATTTAAATTAATCTATCTATTCCACAAATAAGGAAATATGAACCAGAGAAAGTGATGTTACCTCTCATGTTGAGAATCAATATGTGGCAGAATCTTCATTCACATATCTCCATATAGTGGTATTACTCCCCACACTCTGGAGTAACATGCTAATAATTAATTGATAAATGGAACCAGAGGCAGGTAAAACATGACAACTGGAATGGGTCTCAGATACCAAGTCTATCCCTTCTCTTTGTAGATGAGGAAACTAAGGCCTACAGATGTGATTAGCTACCCAGTCATTTGGTAGCAAAATTGGAATTGAGATCTGAGTCTTCTGATTTGTTGTCAAGTGGTGTGATGGGAAGAATTGTGGACTTAATCTGGGATTGTGTGTTTGAGAACTAGCTGTGTAACTCTGGACATGTTCTGCTTCCTCCCTTTTTTGGCTCTCCTCTCCTCATTTAGAACACGAAGAGACTGGAAAAAACGATTTCTAGATCCATTCTATCTATCTATGATATTATCTATTTGTCTCTATCATCTATTATCAATCATCTATTTATCTATCATCTATCTATATCTATCTGTCTATCCTACTATCATCTATCATCATCTAGCTTCTAGATGTATATATATTTATACATATATTCTATGATCCTATGAATAGAATAATTTATTATATTTCATGTCATTATACCCCTAGCATTTTTACTAGAAAATTATATTATCCCCTCTTTCTTATCCTGTCTTTCTTTCTGTTCCCCCTTCCTCTCTCCAAACATACACCTTGCTAGAACTAAGACTTTGGGATGAGGTCTAGGGTTTGAGATTCCTCTTTTTTCCCGGAGGAAGCAATAGGGCTTAATCTACCAGGCAAAACTATACTAAGACTTAGCACAGAGCTGGGACTTCAGCCTAGCTCCATTTTTTGGAGGTTGAAACCTTTAAAACTTTACAACTGTCTGTTCAGACAGTGAGAGGCCCAAGAGGAGACAAAAATGATGCATGATCCTAAAAACACAGAGAAAGAGAGAGAGAGAGAGAGAGAGAGAGAGAGAGAGAGAGAGAGAGAGAGAGAGAGAGAGAAGAGAGAGAGAGAGAGACATAGAGACAGAGACAGAGACAGAAAGACACACAGAAAGACAGACAGACAGAGACAGAGAGAAAGAGACCAACAGAGAGAAAAAAAAGGGAGGAAAGAAGGAAGAGAGGGAGATAAAGTGAAAGAGTGAGGGGAGGGGAAGGAGAGAGACACACACAGACACACAGAGAGACAGACAGAAAGAGATACACAGAGAGACAGACAGATGGAGACAGAGAGAGAGAAAGACAGACAAAGAGAAAAGGAGGGAGGGAAGAAGAAAGAGAGGGAGATAGAGTGAGAGACAGAGTAGGGGAGAGGGAGAGGGAGAGAGGGGAGGCAGAGAGAGATAGAGAAAGAATGAGGGAGGTAAGAAGAAGGAAGGGATGGAGAGAGAGTGAGAGACAGAGGGGGGAAGAAGGGAGGAAGGGAGAAATAGAGAAAGAGCAGTGAGTAAGGAAGGGAGAGGCAGAGACAGAAAGAGAGAGACAGAGATAGAGAAAGAGAGAAAAGTAGAGAGACAGAGGAAATAAAAGATAGAGACAAGGAAATAAAATTTAAAAATAGAGACAGTGTATGAGAGAGAAAAAGGCAAAAGCAGAGACCAAGAGAGACAAAGTCAGTAAAAAATGTAGAACTTTCTAGTGTAAGGGAAAACAGAAGTAGTAGAGGGAAACAAGGTGAAAGAGAGAAAAATGGTAGTGGTAGGGCTTTAGGAAGGTGATGGAGGTAGAGCACAGGAAGAAAAGGAAGGTGGAGGTTGCAATGGATAACAGACATAGTAAAAGTGAGGAATTAAAAGACATTTGAAGAGTCAGTGGGGCTTGTTTGGGTACAACATAGGACATACCAATTAATTGCTTCAACAAGCAGTTTTTAAGTGCCTACTATGTGCCAATCACTGGAGTTACTGTTAAGTACTGCAGATAAAAGGAAATCAAGTTTGAAATTTAGTTTGGATCTCTATTATTCAAGAATGAGAATCTTTTATAGATGTTGAGCAGGTCATTTCCTTTTTCTGAGCCTCAGTTCCTGCCTTTGTAAATTGAAAGGAATTCTTCAATAGCTAAGAGGTCAAAATATAGGAACAGATAGTTTTCAAAAGATTTAAAACTACAAATAACCGTATAAGAATATGCTTTAAATCATGAGTTTAATGCCATGGGAAATACAAATTTAAACAACTGAGGTTTTACCTTGCTCTAAGCAAATTGTTAAAGATGAAAAAAAGATAAAAAAGATAGGAATCATTAATATTAGAAGGATCTGTGAGGAGATAGTCATACTGTTGCATTGTTGGAGGGACTGAAAAGTGGCCCAAACATTCTGGATTTGTAACTCTGTAAGTAAAATAATTTAATTGTCCATTATTTTTGATCCCATTACTATCCCATTACTGTAAAGAAATAAAAGAAAAAAGATTTGTTAAATATGTATGCATATACATACATATGTATACATGCACATACATATATGTATATATATATATATATGTGGGGAGAGAGAGACAGAGAAAGAGAAAGAGAGAGAGAGAGAGAGAGAGAGAGAGAGAGAGAGAGAGAGAGAGAGAGAGAGCACAGCATTTTATGGTAGCAATGAATTGGAAGCAAAATAGAGATTTTTCCAACAATGAACTGTGGTTGAAACAATTATGACATGTGAATGTAATTGATATTATTTTGTGTTGAGAAATAATGAATGTGAGATATTCAGAAAAACATGAGAAAATTTATTTGAACTGATGTAGAGTAAAATAATCTGAATCAAGAGAAATATATATATATATATATATATATATAATGAATAATGTAATGAAAAGATAACTAAAAGAAAATTATATAACTAAATAATGGAAAAGCCAGTAAACATCCTAGTAAAGAGATAATGAAATATAGCTTCTTTTAATTCAGAGACATAGGGAATTGCTAGGACAGAATATTGTATAAATTGTCAAAGTTTCTATCAGTATTTTCCCCCTAAATTGTTTTTCTTCATCACAAGGGAGGGCTCAATCTGGAAGTTAGGCAGGCAGGAAATGACTTGCAATATAAAGACAAAAAAAAATCAATAAAATGGATTTAATGCTAAAATGAGGGGAGGGGGAACTAGGTGATCTCTAAACTCTTAAGATTCCAGTCTATTTTTAAAAACACAGAATTTTATTATTGTAAGGTACGATGGAATATAAAGTGTGATATATAAAAGATGCCTTAGAAATCATTTAGCACAACTTCTTTATTACAGAGGAAATGCTACTAGGACCCAGAGAAGGACAGTGACATAGCTAAGACCACATGGTAGACTTGATTTCTATGTCTTGGTCAAATTTTAGAATGTGTTATTAAGGGAGAAATCGTTTGTGACCTCTTAAAAAGCAGCATAATAATTATTATTCAATAAATTAACTTAATTTTATTTTATTTTTGACTGTTTAATCCAGAACTTGGCACAATGCCTGGTACAATCAGAAGGCACAATGCCTTCTGAGCAAAAAAATTCTGTAGACATGTAGGCTTTTTGCATTTTAGTAATTCTATTTATCAACTTTCTTAGGCATTTTTATTGAAAAGATGGAGTGATATGGGTTAAAGGATAGGATAGGTGGGTTTAAGGCAGCAAGATGGACAACTAGCTAGAACACTGGACCAGTATTCAGCAAGATATGAATTTAAATTTGGGTTCAGATTCCTACTAAGACACTAAGTAAGTAATTTAGTTTTTCTCTGCCTCAATTTCCTCAAATTGTAAAACAAGGATAATTATAACTTGTATCTCTCAGAACTATTATGAGGATCAAGTAAGATAATATTTGTAAAACATAAAATAGTACCTATGACATATGTTATAAATGAGCAAATCAATATCAACCCTTAAGAAATTCTCCAGTAAATACTAAGGGACACTTGAACAGCAGAGGTTCATTTTAAATAACATTTTATATCAATGATTTAAATGAAGATATACAATTATCCTGTCTACCTTGCAAGGGTTAGGGGAGTGGTACCCTTTTGATCTGGAAAATCCATGTAAAATTTTTTTAGCTTTTTAAATTTTTTTCTTTTATTTTTATGGAGTATTTATAGTACCTTATGGCAAAATTTGAGTTATGTATTTGATCACAGACTATATGTAGATCAATGTTAAATAAAAATACTAGCCTTTGTGTATGATCTGCTGGTTTTTATGTTCTTTTGTGATTTTTAACTTTTTACTTATTTTAACTTAAAAATAATATATAATTGTGATATTAAAAGATAAATATATTAATATTACACAATGTGATTTATATGTATGTATTTTATGCATTTCTGAGTTTCTAATCTTTTTTTGTATTGTCTGCTGACCTTCTCGTGTCATCTGTGGCTTCTGTAAAACTCATTCCAAATTCCCATTTAATTTCTTGTGATATATATTGATATATATTGAAACTGTGATAGTGGTAATAATGTAGGAGGGGTAACTGATAGATGACATGGAAGGGGCAATGGAGTGGTGCAGTGGGTGAAGAGTCAGGTCTGGAATTTTGGTATCAGATACTTATCAGCTACATGACCTTGGGCAAGTTAATGTAACCCTATTTGTCTCAGTTCCCCAACTGTAAAATGTGCTAAAGAAAAAAAAAATGACAAACTACTCCAGGACTAAGAAAATACCAAATGGGGTCATGAAGAGTTGAATATGACTAAAATGATTGAACAACCACCATGGTAATGACAACATCAGAAGATGTAGTACAGGGATACAGTTAATAAGTTGAATGGATGAATTAGGATCCAAAGAGCCCTGTGTGGATAAAATCAGAGCCTGAATCTACTTAGTCTATTAAGTCTTACAGGTAAAGCTGAAGAGGGATAAATATGAAGTCTTAAGGTTCAAAAAAGTCAAGTGGGAAAACTAAGGGATTAGTGAGAGATGGCCAGTCAACCAACCTTGGGAGTTTTAGTGGATTCCAAGTTAACAGTGGAACAGGGCAGTGGGGGTGGGAGAAGGGAAGGAAGCTAATGCTATATTATTTCAGTTCTTAATTCTATCCATTATCTCACCAATGTGGATTTTCCTTCCAAAGGGGTAGATCATAAACTATCCACTCTTAACATCTTACCACCAATTTTCCATCCAAGGCTGTTTTTATAGCAGAATAGTCTAAATAAAGCAGACAGGAAAAATATTGGTATACTACAATAGGGGACCTTCTTTAGATTACTGTTTGCAGCTCTTACTGTCCTGGTTAAGAAGAAGGGCATTGACAAAATAGAAAACTCCTAAGGACTGTTCATTCTCAGGCTAAACAGCATGGCGAGGGAAACACGCCATATGAGTACTGTTTAAAATATTTGAATCTAGAGAAATTTTAGGTGAGAAATGATTATAGTCTTCAAATGATGGGCTGTCAAATGCAAGGGAGATTAGTCTCCAGCATCATGGAGTCAAATATTTCAGTTGGAAGGAACAACAGAAGCTATCTAGTCCAATCCTGTCATTTTACAGCTAAGGAGATATAAGCTCAAAGGACTTAATTGAGTTCCCCAAAGTCACCAAAATAAACATATCAGAGCAGAGATTTGAACCCGGGTTCTCTAACTCTAAAAGCAATGTTCTTTCTATGTTAACACAATACTCAGCCCCAGTAAGCAGAACTAAGAGAAATGAGAGGAAGTCACAATCAAGATTTGTTTAAAGATGAAGGTTGGGAGCCTTCCTAACAATTACAGCTATCCAAAGTAGAATGAGTATCCACAGGATATTGTGTTTCACTTTATAGGAAGTCTTGAAATGGAGATTAGTTACCCTCTCTACAAGGGTTACATGGGACTTCTCTTCAAATATAGCTTGCACTAGATGACTTTTAAGGTCATCTATGAATGAGCTGGAGTCAGAACTCAGGCCCTCTCTCTCCCAATTCTTGCAAATACAAGAGTCCATGTAGGGCTAATTGGAGAGAAAGTATCATGTAGTGCAGGGCTTCTTAAACTTTTTCCACTTATGACTCCTTTTTTACATAAGGAATTTTTAATGACCCCTGTGTGTATAGGTATAAAAAATAGATATACAAACCAAATATTTACTGATAAGAAATCAAAATTTTATTATTTCCACATTCACTTATGAGACCACATATGGGGTTGCAACCCACAGTTTAAGAAGCTAGATGAACAGAAAATCAAGCCTAAAATTATAAAATTCTGAGTTCAACTACTAAATCTGGATAGGCTGGCTATGTAACGATGTGCAAATCTCTTAATTTTTCAGTTTTATTAGAAACTAAATTAAGCTTTAGAGACAGTGCCAATATTTGTGTTGTGGAGTTTCCTTGTCTAGGTTTCTTCTACTCAAGAAATGACAAGTCCAGTCTCTATCCCTAGCCTTAGGGGATAATTAAGTGATTATTACTAACAATATTCCCTTTGGGCTTGTGAACAGGGTTCTAGCAGGATAAAGAAAAAAATCCTTTTGGGTTACAATTTAGAATCGATGTTAAAGAGATGATAAAATTTCTGAATTCACCTGAGTTTTTTTTTTTTTTTAATTGCTCCTGAAAGCTGAAGAAATATTTTTTTTCCTCGTCCCCTGCTTAGAAACCACAATAATATTTCATTCCTGCTGCTTACCCTAAAAAATGGATTTCCTCTCTTTTCTCAGCAGTGATTTGTTTTGCATTAATGCCTTTCATAACTCATACATTTTGCTATTAAAAATTAATGCTTGGAGCCGACATAAACAAATGAAATTTGTATTATTAATGTTTTACATAGGTAAGGCCTTGTAATAACAGATTCATCATAGCAGACTGGTTTAATTAAAAGGCCCACTATTTTCCTGAGCCTATTGGGGAGGCTGGTTTTAGGGGGGCAGTAACATAAAAAAGAAATAGAGACATTTGGAGGGGGAGCTTCAGGTTAATGAGAAGTTTCCCCATTCTAGCTTTTAGAATGTTACTAAAGAGATTTTTGGACTAATGGGAGTATCTTATATGCTACTTCTAGGAAGCCCTCCTTGATTTTCCTCAAGTTAGATGTGATACGCTTTCCTTTTGTGAATTCCCATAATGCTCTATAATGAGAAAAAGTCCCTGCCCTCATATAACTTATCCTTTAATAGAGGAGATGGAACATTAGCCAGAGAGTTAATGTGAAGTCTTCTGGAAAATAAAGAGAAAAATCTGCCCATTAATTTGTCTTCAGCCATTTAGAGCTAATAAGTCTTCCCCAATGCTCACATTATCCAGACCCCTTTGGCCAATAATGAGATCATAATTGGTGTGTGGTTCATATTAAAAATAGTTAAAGTTTGGACTTCTGCTGGAATGGAAGACAGATCTCTCTTATAATAGGAAATAAAGCTTCAAAGGGGCTTTAGAGATCCATCTAGTCCAACTCCCTTATTTTTACAGAGGAGGAAATTAAGACCCAGAGGGGGAAAAAAACACTTTTTCAAGGTCATAGAGTAAACAGCAGGACTAAGATTCAAACTCAGGTTTCCTGAGCCCCACTTCCAGTACTGACACCATCCTGCCAATTCAAATATCCCTCCTTTAACCTCCAAATGCTATGGGTACTCTCTTTTTCCTTGATCTCGTTTTAGACCCAGCAGTGACACATCAGTTATCCCTGTCCTGCTGCCTTTGGCAATGTTAAGCCCTAGTTTGGAGTGAGAACATCCTGCTCAGCTCTGGGGGTTGGGACTGGCAGTGGGGAGGGGCTGTGCCATCAAAGGCACACAGTAGAAGCTTCTACTTTGCACTAGCTTGCAATGCAGCTCCAGTGCTGAGGAAATCATGTTTTAGCACGAGTGGCGATTGCTTTGGTATTAGAAAGTGCAACGTGGTGAGAAAACAATTTAACAGCTCATCTCCCAATCTGAAGCTATCTCCCACTACTATGCCAATCGGATGATAGGACTGATGGACATTTCTCATCTATATGAGAATGTTAAGGATAAAACTGGAGATGCATTGATATTGCCAATGAAACACTCATTTTCCTGTGGGGCAGAAGTGGAAAGAAATTGTTGGAAATTTTTGTATGGTTTGATTAAAGCAGCATAGACTGAGTCAGTCCATTCTGAATATAAGTCTGAGTGAGGTAGGTCATTTCACTGCATGAGCAGTCAAAATAATAGAGTTTCCTGTCTGCAAAGAACCAGTGAATTCCAAATCCTCATGAAAGCAAGGAGATCGGTTGGGTTCTTTCAATAACATCAACAATCAATGTGCCAGACACTCTGCTGAGTGTTAAGAATACAAATAAAAGAATGACATACAGTCCCTTGTTCTCATGGAGCTTACATTCTAATGGGATAAGACAAAATATAAAAAGAAGGTGAGCAAATTGAGGGGGAGAAGATAAATGACAAGTGCGGATAGTAGAGGAAGTCCAGAGTACAGAATGGAGAGGAATGAAGAGGATTCATCCCGTTAAAGACAAAGAGGTCACAGGAACTTTTTATTTTTCAAAACATGTGCATAGAAAATTCTGCAACATTAATTTTTACAAAACCTTGTGTTCCAGTTTTACCCCCCTTCTCCTATCCTCTGCCCTAGATGGCAAGTAGTCCAATACATATTAAACATGGTAGAAATATATGCAAACATATTTATACAATTATCTTTCTGTACAAGAAAAACATCAAATCAAACAAGGAAAGAAAATGATGAGGAAAACAAAATGCAAGCAAACAACAACAAAAAGAGTGAGAATGTTATGTTGTGAATTCAGTTCCCACAGTCCTGTCTCTGGGGGTCAATGGTGTAGATAGCACTCTTTATCACAAGTCCATTGGAGTAGGTCTAAATCATGTCATTGTTGAGGAGAGCCATGTCCAGCAGAATTGATCATCTTATAATATTACTAGAAGAGGGATGTGGGAAAACTGGGACATTGAGACATTGTTGGTGGAATTGTGAATGGATCCAACAATTCTGGAGAGCAATTTGGAACTGTACCCAAAGGGCTATGAAACTGGGCATGCTCTTTGACCCAGCAGTGTTACTACTGGCCTTATATACCAAAGAGATCTTAAAGAAGGGAAAGGGACCCACATGTGCAGAAATGTTTGTGGCAGCCCTTCTTGTAGTGGCTGGAAACTGGAAATTGAATGGATGTCCATTAGTTGGAGAATAGCTGAATAAGTTATGGTATATGAGTGTTATGGAATATTATTGTTTTGTAAGAAGTAACTAGCTGGATGATTTCAGAGAGGCTTGGAAAGAGTTACAGGAATTAATGCTGAGTGAAATGAACAGAATCAGGAGATTGTTATACAGGGCAACAACAAGACTATACAATGATCAATTCTGACATGAATTCCAGGCTGAATTTCTTCAGGAAGAAGAGTTGGGGAGTGGAGGAATATAACAATACAATACCATAAACATTTATCAGGCCCCTGCTCTGTGCCTGCCACTAAGCTGTGCTAAGAGTTTGGAGATACACGGATTATGCAAGGAATTACCAGTATCTCTGGTGTGGGGTCTGCTAATCCACATTTGGAGTTCATCTGCCATCCAACTCTTACTTATGCTTCCAAGAAATGGTAGCATATACAGAGACTTGGCAGATGAGCTAAACCAGGTTGATGATAACTAAAGGGCCTTAAACCTTTTCATGAATTAGTGTACCCTAAATATGTGAAGACTTTCCCCATGAAATAGGCAGATGTGAACATTTTGTTTACCACAAAGGTGGTGAAAGCAGGCAATGTGGAGTGCTTGAGGTTGGTCAGACTTGAAACATCAAGCATTCACTGCATTCAGAATCATTGCTAGCCATTTTAACTTTTGTCTTGCCCCTGGACTCTAATGACTCTGGAAGAGAGAGTAAGGCTGATTATTTTGTGCAACTATTCTCAATGAAATCCAATTTTTACTAGAGTCAAAAGACATCATTGACAACATCTCACTCTTTTATATTTTTACTATTACTTACATTTTGGTGCTTTTTTGCACTAAGGACAAACAAGAAGTTTGTTGTTCCTAATATATCAATAAGAAAAAGGACACTGCTCTTGAGAAATCTTCAATCTAATTGGAGAAAACCACACAAAAAAGAAGCTGATATACAGAGGGAGGAGAGGAGAAGGTCATCAGGGGGTAGCTGGGGAGGAGACATCATGTTCCCTGGAGTTCAAACCAGGCAAAGCTATGGATGGAAAGTAGAGAGTTAACTGTAAAATATAGACCCAGTTCTTGATAAAGAAAAACTTTAGGAGGAGTTTAGTGTTTCACACTCTTCAGATCTCCAATCAGAGGAGAGAGAAGCTGACCAAGTTGGACTTGGGCTGATGTTGAATATCCAAAGCTGAGTTAACAACATGATGTCAATATTTCAGGTGATCAGCTTATTTTGGGCAGGGCATTATGTTCCCTGGAGTCCAAACCAAGCAGAACTGCATTGGATAGTGGAGAGTGAGTTGTAAGGCTTGCTAGAGGAAATCCAGAGTGCAGTCTGGAGAGGAATGTCTAGGTAAAATACCTCTAGTATAACTAGGCAAGAGAAAAAGAAGGTAACAACCCTATATTTAGTGGTTGTTTAGATGTAGAGAAGTGAGTGCCTGTGAGATTTAGACTTGACAAGACTTTACAAATGGTTGAATGTAGGATATTAAGGAGGGGAGGGAAATGAAGGATGATACCAAAGTTATTTGCGAGATGACTAAATATCCATGGGAGATGACTTGGTAGAATTAGAGAGCTTGGAAAGAGGGTCATGTTTAGTGGAGAAGATCCTGTAATGAGTTGATGCTTTAGACATTTATGAAACATCAAAAAGGAGATGTCTAGTAAATTATTTGGAGATAAGGGACTTGGAAATCAGGAGAAAAATCTGTTTTAAACAGAGTTGGAATTATTCTGTGCAAATATGCTACTTGATCTCTTCAGAAGAGTATAATTATCAAAGGAAAGAGTTCAGAGTGAGAGAGGCAGAGAGGCAGGGAGGGAAAGGGAGGGAAGGAGGAGGGAGAGAAAGAAGCAGGAGAGAAAGAAAGGGACGCGAGAAAGAGGAAGGGAGGGAAGAAGAGAGGGGGGAGAGAGACAGACAGACGGACAAAGACAGAGAGGGGGGGGAGATGGAAGGAGGGAAGGAGGGAAATAAAGGGAGGGAGAGAGGGAGGGAGAGAAAGTGCCAAAACTCAAGACAGAGATGTTGGCTCATCTGTTAAGAGGAGAATGGATGATAAGCCAGCAAAATTGTCTAGGAAGTAGTAGTAAGGTAGAAAGGAAAATCTTCATATGGAGGAACTATTTTGTTTCAAAAGCTGTAAAAAGTTCAAGAAGGAAGATGAAAGAGAAAAAATCCATTGGACTTAGCATCTAATTGATCATTGGTCATCCTGAAGATTGTAGTTTCCACTGGAGAGTCAGAAGTCATATTGTAAAGAATTACGAAGGGTAGGGGGAATGAAGAAGTGGTTTCAGAGAATAGATAAATTTTTTCTGGAATTTGAGCAGTGAAATAGAAGAGAAAATAGGATGGCCGGGTTGGGAGCTCAAGGGCAAATAGTTTAAGGACAGGGGTAGATATGATAGATAGGACTGAACATTTTTCATAGGTAGCAGGGAAGGAACCAGTAAATACAGAGAGACTGAAATTGAGGGGAAAGAGTATAATCAATGAGGAGAGCTCCTGGAGAAACTAGGACTGGGAATTCAGGGTCAGATAGGCTTCTATTGGAATTGCCTTGAATCACTGCATTGTTGAGAAGAGCCAAGCCAATCAACATAATCCTGTTATTGTACACAATGTTCTGGTTCTGCTCACTTCCCTCTCATCAGTTCACATAACTCTTTCCAGGCTTTTCTGAAATCAGTCTGCTTATCATTTCTTATAGAGCAATAATATACATTACCTTCATATACCATAACTTACTCAGCCATTCCCCAACTAATGGGGATCTACCCAATTTCCAGGTCCTTGCCACTCCAAAAAGAGCTGCTATAAACATATTTGCACAAGAGGGTCCTTTCCCCTCTTTTATGATCTTTTTGTGACGCAGACCCAATACTGATGCTGTTGGATCAAAGGGTATGCACAGTTTTATAGCCCAGAAGACTAGGTTTCAAGCTGGAAGATATTTTAAAAGTCTTCAATACTAACCTTATTTTATAGATGAGGAAATTGAGACTTGGAGAGAGTTGCCAAAGTAATCATCCTCAGGCACAGTTCTGATCATGTCATCTCTGTGCTATAACCTTCAGTGGCATCTCATTGTCTACTTTTTCATTTCATAATGCTCCCCTTCATGGATTCCATTCCAGGCAAACTGGACTACTATCTGTTCTCCAAATTATATTTGGAGAAAACTCCATTTTCAGTGTGGGTGTATTTGGATAAATCACTTTTTATGCCTGTAATAAACTTCCTCTCAGCATCAATATTTTCCTTCAGGGTTCATCTAAGGTATCACCTCAGTACTTCCACCCAGTCATAACCACTCTATCCCCATGACTGGCTGACATTGTTGAAATCCATCTTCCACTGATTTCTGCTTTGTTCTAGTCTCTCTCTACTCAACCTCCTTTTCTAACTTCCCACTCTAAAGATTCTCCACCTTTCCACAGTTTTTCTTTTGAATGCCTACTCTGAAGGTAATAAACACACTTTCATCTTAAACCTTTTCCTTTCCTGCTTCTTGCATCTTCTTGCATTCTGTGACACCTGGCTCTTTTCTGATGAAACAGTTTCCCTAAACATCCTTTCCAGCACTACTACTTATACTTTCAAACCTATCTCTAACTACCCCCTTCCACTCACTAGTAGTAGAATGGGAATTGGATTTCTTCCTTTTCCCTATTGCACTTCTAGACTCTCCCTCTAACATAATAGCTCTGCAATGTCTTCTTCTTTGAGATTCATTTAAATATATTTATTACACAATAAAGATTTTTGTAACTGTTGTCCACAGAACTCCAGAGAACTCTGTTTCCTTCTTCAATAAATTCATTGTCTGACTCAGTCTTTCTCTTCTCAACTCTTGTCCTCATACAGGAGCACATCCAAAAAAAAAAAAATATACACACACACACACACACACACACACACACATATATATATAATTTGTTTGTTTTAACACACATTGCTTTATGAATCATGTTGGGAGAGAATAATCAGAGCAAAAGGGAAAAACAGTGGGAGAGAGAAAAAAAACAGAAAAAAGAAATGAACATAACATGTGTTGATTTATATTCAGATTTCTTAGTTCTTTTTTCTGGAAGCAAATGTCATTTTCTGTCCAAAGTCTATTGGGACTACTTTGGATCACTGAACTGCTGAGAAGAATCAAGACTTTCGTAGCTGATCATCACACATTCTTGTTGTTATTGTATATAATATATTCCTAGTTCGGCTTGTTTCTCTCAGCATCAGTTCATGTAAATCTTTCCAGATCTTTCCAAAAATCAGCTTGTTCATCATTTTTTAGACAACAGCAATGTTCCTTTCGCTTCATATATTATAATTTATTCAGCTATTTCCTAGTTAATAGGCATCTATCATTTTCGAATTCTTTGCTATCACAAAAAAGGTGCTACAAACATTTTTGCACATGTGGGCCCTTTTCCCTCCTTTATGATTTCCTTGGAATGCAGATCCAGAAATGATACTGCGGGGTCAAAGGGTATGCACAGTTTTATAACCCTTTGAGCATAGTTCCAAATTGTTCTTCAGAATGACTGGATCTTTCACAACTCTACCAACAATGTATAAATATACCAGTTTTACCATATTCCCTCCAACATTTATCATTATCCTTTCTTTAGATGTTTTAGTATCTACCTTAACTATAAATACTAAGGTAACTTATCAAAACAGAATTGTAAATAGTTGCATTCCCCATCAATATTATTCTAAATTTGTCTCAAGTATGTCTTTTATTCATTGTTATGGAGATGTTGAGCCAATGTTTTGAATTGTTCACCCTTACAAAGAGCAGGTCTCAAGTAATACCTGAACGGACTCTTCCTATTTATTGACTTATTTAATACTGACCCTCTTCAGTGAATGACTTGTATTCTTATAAATTTGACATCATTCTTCATATATTTTAGAAATTAGACCTTTATCAGAAATACTAAATGTAAAGATTTTTTTTCCCCCAGCTTTGCACTCCCTTTTAATCTTGGTTCTGCTTGCTTTGTTTTTGCAAAATCCTTTTTAGTTTAATGTAATCAAAGTTGTCCACTTTGCCTTTCATGTATTCTCTAGTTCTTCTTTGGTCATAAATTCTCCCCTTCTCCAAATATCTGATAGGTAAATTATCCTTTATTCTCCTAATTTGTTTATGATATCATCCTTTATGCCCAAATCATTTTGACCTTATTTTGGTATAGGGTGCTAGATGTAGGTATATGCTGAGTTTCTGACATATTATTTTCCAGTTTTCTTAGCAAATTTTTGTCAAATAGTGAGTTCTTATTTCAGAAGCTGGAGTTTGAGGTTTTATCAACTCCTAGATTGCTATAGGCCTTGATTATTGTGTCCTGTGTATCTATTCTATTCCATTGATCTAGTAGTCCATTTCTAAACCAGTATCAAATGGTTTTGATGGTTAATGCTTTATATATAGTTTTATCTTTGGTAATGCTAAGCCAGCATTCTTTGTATTTTTTTTTTTCATTAATTCCCTTGATATGCTTGATTTTTTGTTTGTCCAGATGAATTTTTAAATTATTTTTTTTCACGTTCTATAAAGTAGTGTTTTTGCAGTTTGATTGGTATGGCACTGAACAAGTAGACTAATTTAGGCAGAATTTTCATTCTTATTATACTAGCTTGGCCTACCCATCAGCAATTGATATTTTTTCCAATTGTTTGGATCTGACTTTATTTGTGTGAGTATTTTGTAATTGTGATGGGTTTTGTCAGTATATGTAGAAATACTTATGATTTATATGGATTTATTTTATATCCTACAATTTTGCTAAAGCTGTGAATTGTTTCCAAAGGATTTTGGATAATTTTCTAAGATTCACTAAATATATCATATTATCTGCAAAGAGTGATAGTTTTATGTTATCATTCTCTATTCTAATTCCTTTAATCTATTTTTCTTTTCTTTTGCTAAAGCTAACATTTCTAGTACAATGTTGAATAATAGTGATAATGGGCATCCTTGTTTCACCCCAATCTTATTGTGAATGTGTCGACCTCTCTATTATAAATAGTTTTAGATTTTTAGATAGATATTGCTTATTATTTTAAGGAAAACTCCCTTTAACCATATACTCTCAAGTGTTTTTAATAGGAATCAGTGTTGTATTTTCTGCATCTATTGAGATTATCATATGATTTCTGTTGATTTTGTTATTGATATGGTCCAGTATGATAATAGTTTTCCTGCCTTGAACCAGCTTTACATTGTTAGTATAAATCCCACATAATCATAATGTATTATCCTGCTGATAAGTTGCTATAATCTTTTTGCTAATATTTTACTTAAATTTTTTGTATCAATATTCATTAGAAAGATTGGTCTGTGATTTTCATCCTGGTTTCAGCATCAGTACTATATTTTTGTCATAGAACATATTTGACAGTACTCCTTCTTTACCTATTTTTGCAAATAGTTTACATAGTATTGGAATTAATTTTTGTTTAAATGTTTGGTAAATTCACTTATGAATCCATCTGGCCCTGGAGATTTTTTCTTAGGATGTTCATTAGTGACTTGTTCAAATTCTTTTTCTAAAATGGGACTATTTAAGAAATTTGCTTTCTCTTCTGTTATGCTTTTTATTTATATTTTTGTAAGTCTACATCCATTTCAGTTAGATTGTTAGACTTGCTGCTATAGTGTTGGCCAAAATAACTCCTAACTATTGTTTTAAATGACGTTTTCATTGGTGGTAAATTCACCCTTTTTATTTTTGATGCTGGTGAGTTTTTCCCTTTCTTTTTTCTGATCAAATTAACCAAAGATTTATCTATTTTGTTGGTTTGTCATAAAATCAACTCTTAGTTTTATTTACTAGTTTAATAATTTTCCTAATTTCAATTTTATTAATCTCTCCTTCGAATTTCAAAATTTCTAATTTAGTACTTAATTGGGTTTTTTTATTTGCTTTTTTCCCCTAGCTTTTTTAGTTGTATGCCTAATTCATTGATCTCTTCTTTCTCTAGTTTATTCATGTAGCTATTTAGAGATATAAAATTTCCCTTAAGAACTGCTTTGGTTACATCACATAGGTTTTGGTAATTGTTTCACTGCTGTCATTCTCTTTAATGAAATTATGGATTTTTTTCTCTGATTTGTAGTTTAATCTGCTCATTCTTTAGAATTAGATTATTTAATTTTCTATTGGTTTTTAGTTTATCTTTCCCTGGACGTTTTATTGGATATAATTTTTATTGCATTGTGTTCTCAAAAGGAAGCATTTACTATTTCTTGCCTTTCTATGTTTGATTGTGAGGTTTTTATGCTCTAATATACAGTAAAATTTTGTTTAGGTGCCATGTATTGCGAAGAAAAAGGTGTATCGCTTTCTGTCTTTATTCAGTTTTATCCAGAGTTCTACCATATCTAGATTTTCTAGAATTTTATTAACCTCTCTAGTTTCTTTCTTGTTTATTTTGTGGTTAGATTTGTCCTATTCTGAGAGAGGAAGATTGAAATCCTCCACTAATATAGTTTTGCTATTTCTTCCTGTAACTGGTTTAAAATCTTCTCTAGGAATTTGCCTGCTCTACCACTTGGTGCATACACATTTAGTATCATTATTACTTCATTATTTATAGTACCCTTTATCAAGATTACTTTCCTCCCTTATCTCTTTTAATAATATCTATTTTTACTTTTGCTTTATCAGAGATCAGAATTGCTACCCCTGCTTTTTTCACTTCAGCTGAAACATAATAATTCTGTTCCAGCATTTTACCTTTACTCTGTATCTCTCTGTGTCACATGTGTTTCTTGTAAACAACATATTGTAGGATTCTGTTTTTAATCCACTTTGCTATTAGCTTCTGTTTTATGGGAAAGTTCATCCCATTCACTTTCACAGTTATGATTGCCAGTTTTGTTTTTTTTTTTATCTCCCTCCATTCTATTTTCTCCTTTGTATATACTTTTGTTCTCTTTCCACCCAGTCCTCAGATGTCCTCCCTACCCCACCTACTATCTTATTTCCCATCACCCCTCCTCCCTTATCTTAGTAATGTTTTTTAATCCACTCTATCAATTACCTTATCTACTATCACTCCTTCCCCTCTTCTCTTACCTTTTTCCCTACTGTTTCTGCACTTCCTTCTATGCTTTCCCTTTTCTTTTCCTCTCTCCCTAGTTTTTGTAATAGGGTTAGATAAATTTCTACACCCAACTGAATTATTAAGTTATTCCATTTTAGAGCTAAAACTGATGAAATTCAGCTCCAGGCAATGTTCATTCTTCTCTCTTCTTTGTGAAGATTGTGAGAGGTCTTTTGCACTTCTTCATATGAATTAATTTTCCCATCATATCTTCCCTTTCCTCTTTTTTCAGTACAGACTTTTCCCCATCCCTTAATATCTTTTTATTTGATATCATCATATCAGAGTCCATTCACAACAACACATTCAGTATATGTGATGGCCCCTCCTGTCTGCCCAATGTCAGATACAGTTCTCAAGAGTGACAGATACAGTTCTCAAGAGTTACAGATATCATTTTCCCATCTGCGGATGTAAATAATTTAATTTTTAAATAATATATATTTCCCCCCTGTTTACCTTTCTATGCTTCTCTTGAGTCCTATGATTGTAGATTAAATTTTCTGTTTATTTCTTTTTTTTTTCAATAAAAATGATTGAAAGTCTCTTTACTTCATTGAAGTTCCATTGCTTCCCCTGAAAGATAATGCTGCATCTTGCTGGGTAGTTAATTCTTGGTTGTAACCCCAGGTTCTTTATTTTCTGGAATATGATTTTCCAAGCCCTCCAATCCTTTATTTTACAAGCTGCCAGATACTGGGCAATCCTGGATCTTTGATATTTGAATTGATTTGTCCAGCATTTCAGAGCACTTTTTCCTGAACATTGTCATTTTGGAGTTACACAATAATGTTCTTTGGGGTTTTCCTTGTGGGATCTTTTTCCAAAGATGGATTCTTTCAATTAGTATTTCCCTCTCTGTTTCAAGAATAAGGGGGCAATTTTCCTTAATGATCTCTTGTAAAATTCTATCAAGGCTCCTTTTTTGATTAGGGCCTTCAGATAGCCCAATAATTTTTAAATTATCTCTTCTGGATCTATTTTCTAAGCCAGCTGTTTTGCCAATGAGATATTTCACATTTTTTTCCATTTTTTAATTCTTTTTAGTTTGACTGATTCTTGCTGTCTCATGAAGTCATTAGCTTCCATTTATCTTGTTCTAGTTGTTAATGTATTATTTTCTTCAGTTATCTTTTATATCTCCTTTTCTATTTGGTTTATTCTATTGTGTAAAGATATTTTTTTTCCCAGACAACTTTTTTCTTTCCTTTTCCAAGCTATTGACTCTCTCATGCATACCTCTCATTTACTTTCTCATTTTTTCTTCTATCTCTCTTATTTGCCTTTTAAAGTCCTTTATGAGTACTTCCAAGAAGCTTTGGGCTTGAAACCAGTTTATATCACTCTTGAGATTTCTTCTGTAGACATTCTGTACTCCTCTGGGTTTGTGTTTTGGTCTGTCCTATCCCCATAGTAGCTCTCTGTGGTGAAGGTTCTTTTCTGTTTCTTGCTTGTTTTCTTTCCTTTTCTTTTGGTACTTCCTTTTTTTTTTTTTTTTTAATTGTTCAGCTTTGCTTTTGAGGCAAAGAGGAGTTGTTCCTAGCTTCCTGTGCAGCTCTGAGCCTTGGTTTTGAGCACAGGGGTCTCTTGTGTTTGCAGTGGGTCGTTTTGCCTGCTCTTTTCAGGAAACAGCCTGGTTTCCCAGAGTTTGCTTTCTGTACAATTTCCCTTGAAAACCACATGAAACCCTCTACTAAGCCAGGACTGAAAGTCTTAGTTGCTGATTTGCCGTGATGAAGACCTTCTTGTTGGCTTTCCCAGAGCCTATCTCACCAGTGAGACTGACCTTTCTTGATGTTTTTTCAATCCATCTTGAGCTGGAGAATGGTTTCATTCAGTCAGACTCTGTTCAGAAGCTTAGTTTCATGTGGTTTTCAAGGGAAAGTGGGAGAGCTCAAACAGCTTTCTGATTTTATACCACCATTTTGATAGTAAAGTAGGAGAAGTTGCTGGATTTAGGCACTTGTCTAGAACATTTCTAATTGACTGCCTGTCTTAATTTTATTTTCCCCTAAAAGGAAAACTTCTAAACAACATCCTTCCTCCCAAAATATATGTTGATATTCCCACAAATACCCTAACCCCACAATTCATCAATTTATCATTTCTCATAATCTACTGCTCCACCCCAATGCAGCGGTACACCGAGATGGTAATATCCTTGATCTTCCTTTGACCCATAAATGTTAACATCCATGTTCTTGAAAGCTGAAATTCCTTTGATCATAATTTATTGTCATTCTATCTTTCCCTCTGTCTTGTAGCTCTAAATCCTATTGTTTATTGTCACTGTGACCTTTAATCCCTGTACCCCTCTATTCTTTCTTAGCCATCACAATCTTCTTCAGATATTGATACATTAGTGAACCAGTTCAACTCTATTTATATTGCTTCTTCTTTCAAATACTTTGCCTCTTTAATTGAAAATTTTTGCGTTTATGAACCCCTATTTAGGATTTCTGTCACTCTTTACTGCCTTTGTTCCAAATCATATGCCACTGAACAAACCTGGAGAAAATAATAAAACTGTTTGTTGTGTCCACTACATGTTTATATCATATAGCAGCTTTTCCAAATGTTTACATCTGTCTTCAAATCTCTCACAGCCCCCAGGCCTCCACCATCTCATTTTAGAGCTTTGCTCTGTATTTCATCAAAAATATTAAAACTATTCACAAAGAACTCCCTCTTCTCTTCAGTTCATCACCTCACACCATTCAGATGAATTCTACTACTATGCCCTTCACTTGGCTCACATGAAGAGGTAGCCCTTCTTTTTTATTTTTTAAAGTTAATTTTTATTTGTTTGCTTGTTTTCTGCTATAGGCCAGAACTCTGAACTTGAAACAAAGGATTCTTACAAGGTACTAAGTCAGTGGAATTGATAGAGACAATAGTTATCTAATTTAGTTCAGTATAATTGATTTAATCATATAAGTTGATGTTATGGGCCAGGACTTGAAACAATTGGAATTGAGGAGACAGTGGTTAAATCTAGCTTAGCATTGATTTAATCCTACAACAAATAATGGTTTCCTAGTGATGTAATGATTGGTGTGTACTCAGTGTAGAGCATATAAGCAAGAAGCTCTCAGGGCCAAAGAGACAAGTGCTCTCAGAGCTGAGACAGATTCATTCCATTGTCCACCTTTGTGATGGCTGGAGGCTGAAGCACAAACCTTTGGATTTGGAGAGATTCAGAGATAAGTGGACAGAAGGCTACAGGCTGGAGGCTGGCGCGCAAGATCTTGGACTCAGATTCATCCCATCTCACACTGCCTTTGTGCCAGGCTCTTCTCCTTCACTTCTTTACTGAAACCAAGACTCCAGAAGGCCTCAAGAAAACTAGTCGAGTCCCAAGTGAAGGAGATAAGACTTTGAAAGAGACAGTAAAGGATTTGGGTTTTAACACCTGGCTGCATTTGTGGTGATTTCTCTGAACAAAAACGAAGACTGATCCCAGAGACCCCAAGAAAACACCACAGGAGAACTTGACAGTTTTCTTTCCTCTTTTTTTTTTTTTTTTTTTTTTTTTTTTGCTGGGGGTAATTGGGGTTAAGTGACTTGCCCAGATCACACAGCTAGGAAGTGTTAACCATCTGAGACCAGATTTGAACTCAGGTCCTCCTGACTTCAGGAAGTGTTTTATTCACTGAGCCATCTAGCTGTCCCAGCAGCCCTTCTTCTTTACCAACTCAGACCCCTATACATGAACAAGTGATTTCATTCCATCCCACCTTTTCCAGTGATTAT
Organism: Sminthopsis crassicaudata; assembly: GCF_048593235.1. Lineage (NCBI taxonomy): Eukaryota > Metazoa > Chordata > Mammalia > Dasyuromorphia > Dasyuridae > Sminthopsis > Sminthopsis crassicaudata. The sequence continues at coordinate 461,025,193 of NC_133618.1, read as the reverse complement.
CTCGTCTATTATCTTTACTCTTTTATTAATATTTAATGTAAATGTTCTTGATTTATTAATAGTTTCTCTGCTGCCTACAAAAACACCTATGTCTTCCCCATCTTCAAAAAAAGCCCATTTGATCCGTCATCCCCACTAGCTATTTTCCTATATTTCTCATTTGTGGCTAAGCTTTTTGAGAAGTCCTCATCTATAATAGTCCTCATTTCTTTTCCTCTCATTCTCTTCTTACTCTTTTTAGTCTAGCTTCTGACTCTGTCATTTAATAAAAGTTGCTCTCTCCAAACTTACTGAGATGATCTCAATTAATAAATCTAATAAATTTTTCTCAGCCCTCATCCTTTTTTAACCTGTCCGTAGTCTTTAACATTATAAATCATCCTCTTGCTGAAACTCTCTTCTCTCAACATTGCTCTCTTCTGGTTCTCCTACCTATCTGACTGTCCATCCTTTGTCTCCTTTTGGGTATATTTAACTAGTGTTAATCCTCTAAGACTCTCTCTGAGACCCACCATCCTATTTCACCTGGTGGCATGTATGGGGGATTCAGGGAGGACTATCATCTCTAGTGTGAGGAAGTGCTTGAGCCTTTTACAAGGCTGTTTATTTACCTTTCATCTCCACTGTCCCACAACTCCACAAAGCTGCAACATGTATAGCAGCCGTACCTTGCAAAGCTACCTCAGCAGATGGGTAACCAACAGGTGAGTTAGGGGGATGTCCACCCCGAGCATGTGAAGACTTCCCCTAGTAGAATGGGTGAATGAGAACAACTTGTTGCAATGACCATGAAGATGGCTGAATCAGGTGTTGTAGAGAGTGTAGAGCTTGTTCAGAAATCAGACACAAAGCCATCCTCTGCCTTGTGGGCCATTGCCAGAGTTCTTGACTTTCGTCTTGACACTTCACTTCCTGGACTGAAAGAGAGAGTGAGACCGATAACTTTGTGCAACAGTTCCTGTGCAAGTCAAGACATTACTCTGTGATGTCATTTTTGTTTTAATAAATGAAGGATGAACAACAACATTTTGCGTGGTAATCACATCAGCACCCATGATTTCAGCTATCATCTCTGGGAAGATCATTCTCATATTTCTTTGTCAAAGCCTGACATCTCTCTCAGCTTCATCTAACAATTCCAGGTATGGTGTTTTAAGCATCTGGAAGAGGATAGCCAATCTCAACATTTCTAAAACCGAACTCATTCCTATCCCCAAATGATTTCCCCTCTTCCTAACTTCTCAGTTACTATTGAGACTACCTCCACCTTCCCAAGTCATCCAAGCTTGTAACCTAGGTATAGGTGTTTTCCTTAGCTCCTCATTCTCATTACTGTTCTCTCCATCCTATATTCAATGTCCACCCTTGCCATTTCCACCTTGGTAACATCTCAAAACCTTTCCAGGACAATTCCTAGAAAGGGTATGTTAGTCTTCTCCCCTATGTCTCCATTTCCCCTTTGATACTGCTGATGCAGACCTGCCTAACCTCATTTTTAGACTATCATCCACTCAGCTATCAAAGTGATCTTCCAAAACCACAGCTATGTCTGTATCTCCCCATACTCCTTCATTCAGTAAGCTACATTTGCTTCTTATTACCTCCAGGATCAAAAATAAAATCCGTTAGCTTTCAAAGCCTGCCATAACCTTGTCCCTTCCTACTTTTACACCTTACTGTCCTTCATAAACTGTGGGATCTAGTGACGCAGTTCTTGGAATAACAGAACACTCTCTTTCCAGTCTCCTGGCATTTTCATTGGCTGTCTCCCATTCCCTTCCCACTCATCTCATCTCTGTCTTTTGGCTTCCTTCAAATTTCAGCTAAAGTTCTATGAGAAGCATTTCTTAATCATCCTCAATGTCTGTGTCTTCCTTCTGTTAATTAACCAGAATTTATCCCATATATATCTTATTTATGTATAACTGTTTATATGTTGTCTCTCCCATTAGACTCTGAGCTTCTTGTGAATAAAGACTGTTTATTTGTGTTTTACTTTTTTTTGTGTCTTCAGGGATTTGCATAGTGTCTGGTGCAAAGTAGATGCCCAATAAATGCCAGTTGACTGATTGGCTCATTTCTTCCACAAAACCTATTCTGATTCCTTCAAACTCCACCCTATTGTGTACTTTCTGTCTTGAATTTCCCTTGCATTATTTTTATTACTTGTCTTCAGTGTAGTTTGATGTAGAATGTGAAGCCCAAACAGGGAAAAACAGAATTGCTCTCTCCACTACTTCCCGCCCCCGACTTTAGAATACGATTATTGAAGGACAGTACTAATTACATCTTTTCTTCTACAGGTCAGGCCGTACTCCTTAGTCACAAGCCCTCTATTCCACTCTTCCACAAAGCATTTTCTGATCCCATAGAGGGCAAGGGAGAGGAGAAGGAGTGAATGAAGACATATATCCCAAGAGGTCAGCCTTTTTCCTCACTGCCAAAATAGCACTATGACTCATTTTAGCCTGAATGGCTAAAAGGAAAACCCCAGATTCAGTTTATTTCTGAGTCCTGGGAAGTTTATCCAAAATCAATATATCAAAACTACAAGAATCTCTCTCAATTTGGCTCAGCCCCAAGCCAGGAGAAAACCTGGCACTTTCATAGACCAAGAATAAAAGTTTGATCCTATAGTCTCTCTGTACATGGATGACCAAATACTATTCCTCCTTTCTGTAGTCCCCCTGTGCACACACACACACACACACACACACACACACACACACACTCACACACACACGTACGTCACACTGTTAACAGCTGGATCTAATTGGCATTTAAGTACAAATTGGAACAATAACTTTATAGAACAGACGTTTTGAAATTAACTTCTCTACTTGGGTAGAGAGGAAGGGAAGGAAAAGAAAGACTGTGCTTCACAATGTGTTTATCTAATCTCCTAAACTAAAGGGCAGTAGCTACCATTCTATTCTGCATCCTGAAGGAGACAGCTCGAGCCCCTGGTATTTTGCCAGCAGTATAATAATTTGCTGATTTGGAGGCTCAGACAGAGATCCCACAGTACCTCAGGGCTCATCATCCTTTCTCTAGTCTCACTCTTAACTCCTCTCTTGGACACTCCTTCCTGACTTCAGAGATCCAACTCAAAAGCCGTTAGCCCTCTACTTATTTCATGCATATTGTTTCTCTCCAGTAAAATATAAACTCATTGAGGGTAAGAACTGTTTTTGTGTGTTTTAGTTCGGTTTTGGATTTCTAGTACCTAGAACTGGGTTTTTCCAATAGTAGATCCTTAATAAATGTTTATGGAATTCAATTAGTTGAATTAGAGCATAGAATGTTAAAGCCAGAACATAGACTATTAAGACAAAGAATGTTTGTTTTAAACTAGATATAGCCTTAAAATATAGACTTTTATGGTTGGATGACATCTTAAAGCATAGGAGGTTAACATCATGCATTGTAGAATGTTAGACCTGAAAAGGAATTTAGAGCATTTACTATTAGAACTAGAAGGGATCTTTGAGACCATGAAGTCCAACTTTCTAAGTTGACAGATGGGAGAACTAAGGCTTACAGAGGAAAAGTGTAGAGATGTGACTTGAGCCAATGTCTCTGGAGTCTTAAATTGTGTGTTATTTCCACTGTGTTGTCTCAGATCAGTTCCTTTGTGCCATGCTACCAAGCCTCAACTTCTGGCCTCTGTTATTTGAAGATGGTGTTTAGGAGGAAGCTTATTTCTCATTAATCACCCACACAATGCCTTCCTTCCAGAAGTGAGCATTTGGAAACCCCCTGAGACTATGGAACTTCTTCCTATACCTGAGCCTTTGAGAACAAGTGTTCTTCAGCATTTGCTTAAAAGGGGTAAACCGTCCACAAGACGCAAGCCTCTCAGTGTGCCGTCTTCATCACCACCGAGTTTCTAAAGTCATCAAACACTTATTATGGAATTTTTGACAGAAATACACTCTTTCATACTGAGTTCCTGACAGTCTATTGGAGATTCTCGAGAGGAACAGCAAGATTTATTGTAAAGAAGGCATCTCGAGCAGTTTAGGGAAAAGACGATGGGATTGTTTCAGGGGAAGTGGTGAAATGAAAGATGTCCTGTTGATTAGATATATTCTTCCAAGTTGCTGAAGAAAATAGAAGTATTTCAAATGAATCTTTCAACAAATCTGGGCCTCTAATCTTCTCAAAAAGGTTTCTTCCCTATATTTTGAACAACCAAGCTGTTCCTGAACCCTTAGAAAGAAAATTCATCCAGCACCTCTATTAGTGAGAAATATGTATGCACTTTAGTTAAGGAACTTTGTTACCAGAGAAAGAAATGAATTGAGAGGAACTGGATTTAAAAAAAAAGGCATAATATTTAACCTAAATCAGATTACTTGCTGTCTTGGAGAGAGGGGAAGTAAAAAAGAGAGGGATAAAAATTTGGAGACAAAGTCTTACAAAAACAGATATTGAAAACTATCTTGACATCTATTTGGAAAATAAAATTTACCTGGGGCAGCTAGGTGATGCAGTGGGTAGAGCACCAGCCCTAAAGTCAGGAGAACCAGAGCTCAAATCTAGTCTCAGACACTTAAAGTCTTCCTAACTGTGTGACCCTGGCCAAGTCACTTAACCCCAGTTGCCTCGGGAAAAAAAGAGGTATATATATATATATATATATATATATATATATATATATATATATATATATATATATATATATATCCACCCATCCCACTACCCCATCACACCCGTAATGTAAGTTTGGGTAGTATTCCTAAAAATCATAGCATTCAGGGAGCTGCTAGTTCCTACTGATCAGATGACATTCATAATATCATATTCAGTTCTGGTCATGACATTTTAGGAAGGACATTGGCAAGCGGGAGGAGGGCACTAAGATGGTGAGGGGATTAGAGAACATGCCATATGTGTATCAATGACAGAAACGGTGAGTGTTAAGCCTAGGGATTTAGAAGGGATATGATAGCTCTAAGTATTTGAAGAGTTGGGGGGGGGAGGAAAGAAAGAGGGTTTAAATTTGTTCTGATAGCCCAAGAGAGCAGAATAAACAGAATGAAGAGCAATTTGTCAGGAATCTTTTAGCAGAAATTGCTGGACTGGTCTGAGTTGGACAATCTGTGTTCCCTTTTAACTGCTATCATTTTATGGTTCATGTCCTCTGAACTAGAAAGCAAATCCCTTGAGGCCAGGGATCATGTCTATCTCATCCTGGTAACCCTTATCTAATTTTTGTAACCCCAGGATTTATGATAATGCCCAACATATACTATTCAATATGCCAGGTTCCACAATCAACAATGTGAAAATGACCCCTGAAGGAGGGTAAGGAAAAGGGAAACTGAGGACAAACATAAGAAAGGAAAATTATTTTCTCACTGTACTTTGCATGGCCTAGCTTATACAGATCTGGGAGCAAATTGGAAAGCTGGAGCAGATCCAGAAATAAGAAAAGGCCTTAAAGTTTTGCCTTCCTGAAATCAGCTGAAGTAATTGGTTTACTTAGACCTTGTGCTGATGGGGCAGAGAGAACACAATACTGGCCATCAGCCTTTTGAAAAGATGTCATAAAGAGTATCATACTTGATAGGCTTGGTCTAGAAGTCAGGATAAAAAATCAATTGCTCAAAGTTTCAGAGGTTATATTTCATCTCAATATAAGGAAAATTTTTCTTAATAATTAAAGCTCATCAACAATGGAATAGGCTGACATGTAGTGGGTTCTGATCAAGCAGAAGCTAGATAACCATTTGTAGGAATGTTGTAAAGGAGATTCACTCTGAGTAGGGAATTGGATTCAATGATCTTTGATAATTATATTTTGATAATTTCTAAGAATCTTTGAGTTAAACAACTTGTCTAGACAGATTTCTAACTTCTGTTCCTATACTTATGTATCCCCTGGAAATCAAGACTTTCCTGGAAAGGAAGCTTATGTTTTCAGGTGGGAGTCTGTGAAGGAGGGAGAATCTTACCTAGATTTGAAAGAAGGAGAGAAGCCTCAGGGAAGCTGATTGGGATGGGCAGGAGGAGACAGTAAATGACTTTCTTATCGCCACATCCATCCTTTTAAGAGCTGTCAATTCTTGGGCTAAGGATAGTGGTCTTCTGGGAGCAGCTCAGGAGAAGCTGAAGGAGCTAATAATTTGCTGTTGAGCCTTATGTAAAACCAGGTTTGATTAATTATTGATGCAAAGTTAGGCAAATGTAAGCCCATTCGGGCTTGGCAAAGTTCCTCTCAGCTCAATTAGCTTATGAGGCCCTGGCCTGGCCTGGGGAGGGAGGACATGCTTGCTTGTCAAACGGCTCTTTACCCATAGACCGGGAGACGGGCACATTTGCAGTATTTCGGGCCTTTGACTTTAGCTCTGTGCCCAGAACCCCATTTGTTTCCATGCTGCTGCCATCTGGGCTGGGTGGTGGGGAAGCAGACCCAAAATGAGCACGGAACAGCATCCTAGCCCTACACAGCACTCCTGTGGATTCCCAAGCAGCCGAGTCGTGCATGGAAAACAATATCTACAATCACTGCTTAGCAGATTCAATTCCATTCCATTTAATTAAATGGGTTCAGTGTGTACAGATTGCAGAAATGGATACGATCTCATGCCAGACACGCAGCTGTAGACCTGTGGTACATGCACTTCTCTAAAGGTGCAAAAAATACATTTAACCCCCTTAGGAGGGAAGCTGTTCCCAAGCAATACTTCTGCATCAAGCAGCAGAAGAGAGCTTGTCTGGAATTAGAATAGAAAGGATGGACAGTGCATAAAGGTCTCAGAGGCAAGTCCCCAAACAGACCTACAGGGAGAGGATTCATCCAGAGAAATTGCAATAATAGTCTCTGTTTTACAGCACTTTCCAGTAATTGAAACACTTCACTCATGACAGCTAAACGTTGCAGGCAGGACCATCATTATTCTCTCCATTTTACAGATAAAAGAACTGAGTATTCTAGAAGTAAAATAACCTTCAGAAGGTTGCAAGGGTAGAATGTGGAAGGAGCAGGACTAAAAATGAGACCTCCTCAGAAAATGAAATCTGGAAAGGTCTTCAGGGGTCTTCAACTAATACTTGAAAAAGGAAGATTTAGCCTGGCTGACTCTAAATCAGATTTTTCCTAGGTATATGATTTTGGGCACATTATGTCACTTCTTTGTAACTCAGTTTCCCCATCTGTTAAAGGAAGGCTTGTGTTTGATGTTCTCTGAAACCCATTCCAGCTCTATTACTCCTTGATAACTATCTTGCCAAATAATCATTCAGACTTTTCTCAAAGTCTTCAATGAGGGGAAACTGACTCTCTTGAAGCAGCTTCCTCTGGATTCTGATTATAAAGAAATTTCTTAATATTGAGTCAAAATGTGCTGCATTGTAATCTTCACCAAATTCTGGCTTCTGAGGCCAAATATTTCAACATTCCACCTTCCTGTGACAGTCCTTCAACTAATTCAAGTTAATAATAACATTTTCCCCTAAATACCCTTAAGCAAAATGGGTTCAGTTCTATTCTGCTTACTAATTGTAGTAGTTTCCCATCCTCTCACTCATAATGATAAGATAAAGGTGGTTGTCTTTAGCACATGGAACACTGCTTAGACTATTGGGCCTGGAGTCAGGAAGACTTGAGTTCAAATTCAGCTTAGTAGCTATAGAACCTTTAACCTCTACTTGCCTCAGTTTCCTCAACTGTAAAATGGTGATAATAATAGCTTTTATCACTAAGTGAGGATCAAATGAGATAGATTGTATTTGTAAAGCACTGAGCATAACAGTATCTGATACTTAAGGGGTGCTTGATAAATGCAGGTTCCTTTGTCTCCCTCTCTGACTACAATACTTTTTTTATACAATTATTATGCTTCTCTTGGAAATTCATCCCTCTAAAAACACACAGCTTGGAATAGATGATCTTATTGTCTTTGTTTCTAGGAAGGAAGATATTAATTTTTTCAGAGAAAACTTGAATTATCATTTTGTTTTAATAAAATATAAATATTCTTTCAAGCATATTATCCTTGTTCTGAATTAAAATTATTGTATATTTGGTCATCTGACTCAGACTTTTAAGGTTCATCATCTCATGAATGTGAAATTTCCTTATAATGATAAGGATCACAACTTATCCATGTTTATCCATCTTGTTCAATTCTTGTCCATGTTCTCCATACCTAAGTTTGCTTAGAGGATTAATCTACTATGGAGGCTTCCTTCTTCAATTTCTTCTCAGAGAGGATACTATGGAAAGTGTTGACTTTCTGGCTGTCATTCATTCCCACACTATTTGACCAACCCACCTTCTTTTTTCATCACACATTTCCTTGGTGACATCCTTCAAATCTATTATTTACAGGTTTTTTGTTGTTTACAAGTTGCATTCTGTCAATACTCATTCTTTACCTGCCCTTTTTCTTTTGTATGATAGTCATTTTTAATTCATTGGAGACGTTATATTTTATGTTTTGATATTATGCAGTGAAAGGAGTGAGAAGTTATTAAAAAGATGGGCCTTGACTCACATGGGAAATTTAGGGCAATTAAGGGAGATTTACAATTTTTTATGGTTGGTCCAGGCTGGTCTTTTCTTGTTAAATCTTAGTCCATTTCTTGTCTGTGTCTGATATTCGAACTGCTATAAAACTTTAAAGTTGGCATTTCCTGTGTGAATGGATGGGTTAACTCTATTGAATGATTACAGATCTCTTTTAGGAGGCTCTATGGTATGTCAGGGCTTGATGTAAGCAGTACAGTGTCATACATAAGTAAGAACATATGGAGAAAGTCATCATTTAGTGTGACTCTCTCTTATATCTGGGCTCTTCATTAAATCTCTATCCCTCTGGAGAACATTTTTGTCAAACAAACATTTCTAATTTCTGCCTTCTACTTCCAATGAAATGATTTTTTTCAAATACAGTATTTTATATTTTTTAAGTACATATAATTTTCCACATTCATTTTTGTAAGATTTTGAGTTCCAAATTTTTCTCCCTCCTTTACTTTGTTTCCCTTCCTCAAAACAGCAAGCAATTTATATAGGTTAGATATGTGCAATCATGTTAAATATATTTCCACATTAGTCATGTTGTTGCGGGTTGTAGTCCCTTTAAGACTAGTCCTTTCAGATTGATTTATTCCTTTCTGATTCCCAACCCTTCCTAGCTGATCAATTGAAGAAGCTAGGACTTTTGATTCACAAATCCTGGTCAAAAGCACCCTTTTGAATTCCAATAGGAGATATCTGGGTTTTCACAATCCCCATAGGATCTGAACCAACTTGGGCTGTCCCAGCCCCCATTCTAATGATCTGCTCAGGTTTCCCAATCCCCATCTAGCAAATTCTAGCCCTCACTGAAAACCACTGAGGAACCAACATGGGACTCCACCCTTTAGCTAAATCTCTCCTTATAAAAGAGCCAAGCTGGAGTCCTCTCTTTGCAGAGGTCAAAACATGCCAACTCTCTGCCCACTGGAACGCTGGTTCTGGTGTCCTCCTCTCTTTACCTAACACCTTTTACTAACTAAACTTTAACCTTACTTCCAAACCCCTAGTAGTAGCATTCATACTATAAATTATTCTATCATTCTTAGTGGATGGGCAGCCTCTCACTTTCCAATCACTTGCCACTACTAAAAGGATCGCCACATTTTTGCACATTTCTCTTTTGTTTAAATTTTTATATCAGTATCTGTTGTGACCACATTAGTACCCTGGATATCTTGGAATCAGCAGGAGCTAGGATAGGCAAAAGTCTTTATTCTTGGTCTTTTGGGGATTAAATATAGGAATCTCCACACCTCCTTTCTCTCTCTCCACCACCAAAAAATGATCCCACTTGTCCTACTCCACCCTCTGATCTCCCTTCCTCTTCTCTGTCCACACCCATAGATCAAGACTGCACAGAGTAATAGTCATCCCCCAAGCATATGTTAATAGAGAATTGTCCAATTGGTAATTAGCCTTAAGTGCTAGGTTATCTTGCCTTAAGTGCATCTGCTCAGTTGTAGCCCTTTACAAGTATCAAATTGTTTTATAACTTTTTTCTCTGTTTTAGTTCTTCCTGGTTTAGTTATCTATGACATATTTGTGTCATAAAAATTTTGGTAAGACTTTTTCTTTACCTGACTTTTAAAGTCCAAGTAGTTTATATAGTATTGGAATTAATTGTTCTTTAACTGTTTGGTAGAATTCACCAATTCTACCAAATTGGTGGATGCTTATAAGTCCATCTGATTTTGGAGATTTTTTTCTTAGGGAGTACATTGATGGCTTACTCATTTTTTTTTCCTAAAATGTGATTACTTAAGCATTTTATTTCTTCTCAGTTTGGGAAATTTATATTGTAATTCATCTTCCATTTCACTTAGATTATGAGATGCTTATATTTTCTCTATTATTATTCTCTTTGATGAATTTATTTCTTGTTTCTATGATTTGTTGTTTGACATATTCATTTTTTAAGGATTAGACTATTTAGTTTCCAATTAATTTTTAGTTTCCTTTCCATGCCCCTTTATTACACATAATCTTTTATTACATCATGATCTTAAAAGAATGCATTTATTATATATACCTTTCCACATTGGATTGTGAGGGTTTTTTTATCCCCTAATACATAGTCAATTTTTGTGTTGTTTTTTAGTGCAATTGAGAAAAAGGTATATTTCTTTCTATCCCTATTCAATTTTTTCCAGCTATTCACCCATTAATTTTTTTCTTGTTTATTTTGTGGTTAGATTTATCTATAGAAAGAGGAAGGTTGATGTCCCCCATTAGTACAGTTTTATTTTCTATTTCTTTCTCTAACTCACTTAACTTCTGCTCTAAGTGTTTATATAGTATACCCACCTGCTGCCTATATGTTCATTATTGATATTACTTTCCTATCTGTGGTATATTTTAGCAAGATATAATTTCCTTTTTTATCTCTTTGAATTAGATCTATGTTTGCTTTTGCTTTGTCTGAGATCAGGATTGCTACCTGTGCTTTATTTATTTTTATATCACTTATATCTTTTGCTCCAGCCTTTTATTTTTACTCTGTGTGTATCTCTCTCTGCTTCAGATGTGTTTCTTGTAAACAACATATTGTAGGATTTTGGTTTTTGATCCACTCTGCCATCTATTGCTATTTAATGGGAAAGTTCTTCTAATTCATAATAACAATTGTGATAATTGTGTAATTCCCTCCATCCCATTTTCTCTATTTATACTTTTCTCTCTTCTTTCATCTTGCCTCTCTTCACCAGTGTTTTGTTTCTGATCATCACTTTCCTCATTCTGCCCTCTCTTCTATCAGAACTCTCCATTCTTTTCCCTTTTCTCTCTTTCCTTCTATTAATCCTTCTTCCCCTTCCTTTTTCTTTCCCCTACTACTCCCTATAGGATAAGATAGCTATTTTTACCCAACTCAATAAGTTATTCCCTATTTCAGAGAAATCCAATAACAGTAACTTTTAAATAAGGTTTATCCTTTCCTGCTTTACCTGTACTATAATAGGTCTTTTGAAATTCTTCAAGTGAGGTAATTTATTCCATTCTGCCTCTCCCTTTACCTTTTCCTAGTACATTTCTTTTTTTTTTAAATGCTTAATTTTTTTATGTCTTCACATCATAGTCAAATTATACCTGCATAATCTATCTATATATACTACTTCTAGCTGCCCTAAAAGAAAAGATAGCTCTCAAGAGTTACAAGTATCATCTTCTTGTATAGGGATATAAACAGTTTAATTTTTTGAATAAAATATTTTTATCTTTGCTGTTTATCATTTTATGGTTTTCTTGAGTGTCATATTTGAATATCAAATTTTCTATTCAGTTCTGTTCTTTCATCAGGAAAATTTGAAAGTTCTCTATTTCTTTGAATTACCCTGGAAGATTATGCTCAGTTTTGCTAAATAGTTGATTCTTGGTTGTAATCCAAGCTCCTTTGCCTCCTGGATTACCATATTCTAAATCCTTTGATTCTCTAATGTAGAAGCTGCTAATTCCTATGTGGCTCTTTGATATTTGAATTACTTCTTTCCAGCTGCTTGCAGTATTTTCTTAGTGAATTGATAATTCTGGAATTTGGATACAATATCCCTTGGAGTTTTCATTTTGAAATTTCTTTCAGTACATAATTGATTGATTCTTTACTTCCTGGCTCTAGGATATCAAGGCAATTTTCCTTGATAATTTCTTGAAAGATGATGTTCAGGAATTTCTTTTCTTTTTTTTTTTTAATCAGGATTTTTAGGCAGTCCAGAAATTCTTAATTTATTTCTCCTGGATCTATTTTCCAAGTAAGTTGTTTTTCCAATGTGATATTTTACATTTTCTTCTATTTTTTTTTCATTCTTCTGTTTTTGTTGACCTATTCTCGATGGCTCATAACATCATTAGCATCCACTTGCCCAATTCTATTTTTTAAGGAATGATTTTGCATCAGTGAGCTTTCATACCTTCTTTTATATATTTTTAAAAATTTTTCTTTAGTGTTCTTTCATCATTTAGTCAATTTTATTTTTTTAAAAAAATTATTTTCTTCAGTCAATTTTTGTGCTTCTTTTTCCAAGCTATTGACTCTTTCCCCCCATGATTCTTATGTATAACTCTAGTTTTTCCTCCAATTTTTTTTTTTCTGTCTCTTACCTGATTTAAAACCAACTCATATTCCCTATTGAGACTTCACATGCAGGTATTTTGACATTGTAGTCTTTTTCTGAATTTATATTTTGATCTTCCCTGTTACTATAGTAGCTTTTTATAGTCAGGGATCTTTTTGGAGTTTTGCTCATTTTAAAAATTTGAGCTATAATCCTAGGACACAGACAACACTGTCCCAAGTTTCTAATTCTGGGGGCCAGGGATCTGGCTATTAGATTTCTGTTCAGGGGGTTTAGATGCCTGTGGCTTGTTCCAGTGCTATATCTTGGCTGACCCCATTGTGCCTGTTGTGCTGGCATTCAGGGCTGGCAATTTGCCTTCTGTGCCAGGGCAGGTCACCTTGCATCTGGCATTCTGTGTCACTAGCCTCCTGAGCTAGGATCAAAGGACTCTGGCTGTTGATCTGTGCTGTGGCTAACAGCCTCCTGCTTGCTTGCCCAGATACTGCTTGTTCTTTGTTGGGTTCTTTTTGGTCTTTCTATCATTCTAGAACCCATTTAGAGAAATGTTGTTTTGGAGAAAATTAGGGAGTTCTCAGGCAACTTCCTGGCTTCTCTATACCAACCTTGGCTTTCCTTTAATGTCACATTTGTAAAGGAATATTGAATTATTTTGGAATATAAGTAGGAAGGATCTTGCTGAAAAAAGTCTATATAGAGACATTTGGCTCTGAAAAATCCCAAAATTATTAAAAATAATAAATCAAAATAATTTATTTAACATTTGCTTTACATCAGGAACTGTGCTAGGGTCTAGGAATACCACTACAAAGAATGCTAATTATATTCAGAATAAATATAAAATAGATATAATGTGGGAAGGACTGAGAAAGTCTTTGTATTAAAGGTGATTATGTCTTAAAGGAAGGGAGGGTTTCTATGAGTTAGAAGTGAGAAAAGTGTACATGAAGAGGGAAAAGTGCAAAGTCTTAGAGACAGAAAATGGAATGTCATATGTAAGGAATACAAAGGTCAGTTTTGGCTGATTTCAAATCTAAGGAAGAAGAATAATGTAGAATAAAGTTGAAAAGGAGGTTGGAATTATACTCGGTGTATTAAGGAGCTGGCAAGTAAAATGATCAGATCTGCACTTGAGAAAAATCACTTTAATAGCTATGAGAAGGAGGGATTAGGATACGGGGATCCTTGAGGCATGGAGACTAAGTAGGAGGGCATGACATAGTTAAGGTAGTTAAATACTAGAAGCATTTATAATCAACAAAAATAAGCACAGTGGGATTTTATATTCACTATATCTTTCACTCAGTTTTGAAGTGATAAAGATACCAACTGTTGAATATTACTTGTAAAAGTCTGATTGGAGCCTAGGGATACTCTAGGCCTGCAATATTAGGGTCTAAATAGGGTGGTTCCATTTCATTTGATGAAAAAGAAAGTTTGTAATAATAAACTGCAAATATTTTAAATTTTTTTTCCTGTTTGATAGTTTCTTTCTATTTTTCAACCTTTAATGTCCTTGAGATGGCTTTCATTGATCAGATGCCTTGCCAAGCTTTCTTTAAACTTGCTTTTCTTCTCCACTGATTCTCTCAGCTTTATGATATGCTGCTGCTTGTTATTTCCCATCATCCTTCTTAGTTAGATTTTACAAATGAGTTTACATTTTGGCTAGTGTTGCTTTTGGCAGGCATTTCTCTCCATCTGGAAAGTAATTCAGGTATTTGCTTACTAAGGGTTTTGGGGGCTCTTTTGGTCTCCTTGTTGTGACAACTGATTTACACTGTTTTAAATTCCTTTAGAAAATGTTTGTAATCATTTGGATGTCATTTCTATCATCCTATGTCATTTGTGTTGTTACATTTATGCCCATAATAATGTTGAAAGATTGCCTTAATTATTAGAATTGCACAAATATGGAAAAATGGTATGTCTTATGATAGATAATAGTACCCTTTTCCTGGTTCAAATATAGAACTCACCAGTAATTATTTGTGGCTTATTGAGAAAGGAATTCATACTTGGTGTAAAGGGTTGAATTAGAAGACTTCTTGAGTAATTTTTAGCTCTGATATTCTTATAGAAGAGCTATGAATTGGTGCCTAAACATCAAATCTAAAGAATATGTTAGGGTATAGGATATTTAAAATAAAAGTTTCTATTCACCTGGAAAATGGAACATTTGTGAATCAGAATGATACTTTGAGAGGGGAAAGGGACCTATGTGTGCCAAAATGTTTGTGGCAGCTCTTTTCGTAGTAGCTAGAAACTGGAAGATGAATGGATGTTCCTCAATTGGAGAATGGTTGAGTAAATTGTGGTATATGAAGGTTATGGAATATTATTGCTCTGTAAGAAATGACCAGCAGGAGGAATACAGAGAGGCCTGGAGAGACTTAAATCAACTGATGCTGAGTGAAATGAGCAGAACCAGAAGATCACTATACACTTCAACAACAATATTGTATGAAGATATATTCTTATGGAAGTGGATATCTTCAACATAAGGAAGAGCCAACTCACTTCCAGCTGATCGATGATGGACAGAGGTAGATACACCCAGAGAAGAAACACTGGGAAGTGTATGTAAATTGTTAGCACTACTGTCTATCTACCAGGTTACTTATACCTTAGGAATCTAATACTTAATGTGCAACAAGAAAATGGTATTTACACACATATATTGTATCTAGGTTATATTGTAACACATGTAAAAATGTATGGGATTTCCTGTCATCTAGGGGAGGGAGTAGAGGGAGGGAGGGGAAAATCTGGAAAAATGAATACAAGGGATAATGTTATTAAAATTACTCATGCATATATACTGTCAAAAATGTATAATTATAAAATTAATAAAAAATAAATTAATTAAAAAAAAGAATGATACTTTGAACATAATGCAAGCTACAAGAGACTGTAGAACATAGAATATTATATTCTGGAGGGATCTTAAAAGATAAGATACAAAATCTTTAGAATATATCTGATCTCAATCATTAAACAATAAAAATTAAAAAGGAATAAAAACTAAATTACCTCATCCAACCTCCTCTTCTTTGTGGATGAAGAAACTAAGATTTGAGATCATTATAGTGTATACTGTTGAAAAATACATATTTAGGTATCAAATGCTTATCATTAACAATTTTTGCTTTTTTCTCTTTGTTATTATTTTGTATGTTGACCATAGTGCCTCATACTTCATAAGTATTGTTGTGGTTGAATTGTGGACTTTCAGAATAGATTAATTAGGACATTTATAAATGCCACATTTTTTTCTCTTTGTCTATCTCTCTATCTGTATCTTTTGAATTTATAAACTTAATACAATGCATATAAAATAGCAGGTGCTGAGAAAAATATGAATTGAATTGATACACTGAGATTAGGGTCTTGTCCCTGGATGACTACAGTACTTTCCTGTTAGGTTCTTATTAAGTGCTAATGAGATAATGAGATATTAGGTTCTTACTAAGTCGGTACTTAAAAATTCTCTGGTTCTGCCCTTTAAGGGGAGTTTTACCCCTTTGAACTTCTGGGGGGGAAGCTTGCATATTTAAGAGGAGCAAGTTCATTGGTTGAAGTATTTTTTCCCATTCTCTGGGAGGATAAAAGAAGCAAGACTGAGCAAGGAGCAGGGGTCTCTACTCTAGGTCAGAGTTGGTGGATCTCTGGCAGAGAGATTGAGTTGAAACAGCAGATCTCCTCCCAGAGAGGGATCTGCAGTTTCTGGAGACAATAGGACATTACACTTTCCTAGTCTCTCTGCCTTTAATTTCTCCTTTAAAACAACCTGCTGATAATTCCCACATTGATTTTCCTTATGCTTGACTCTGATCACAACTCTCCTAGCTCACCAAACACTCTCCTTTGTCTTTTTAATAGAGTACAAATACCTTAGATACCCAAGATTCTCTTCAATCTGCTCTAAACTTAGTTTTCTAGCATTATCTTTTGTTACTCTGATTAAAGACAAAGTCTCCTTACAGACACACTGAGCTTAGTAATTCATAAATATAGTCTGTATTCAAGTGTCTCTGTAATGTTTTCCATGTTGTTCTGTACATTTGGAATATTCTTTCTACCTCTTCTCTTCCCGTTGACATCCTATTCATACTTTAAGGCTTATTTCAAACATCCATTTTTCCTGAAGTTAGCACTGTAAAGTTGGCAACATGGCACTGGATTTAGAATAAAGCAGCAGCAACAATTTAAAAAAAATAGATTTCAACCCCTGATTTTGCTCCTTAATATATATTTGATCTTGATCTTGAGCAAGTCAGTTCTACTTTGTGGGCTCAAGTTTCCTGATTATAAAATTATAGTCTGTGGTCTGTGTTCTTTCCATTCTATCTTCATTATCTCTCTAAATGATCCCTTTTAGCTCTAAGTAACCCTCTATCCCAGTTGGATACTATATGTCTTCTAATAGCCTAACTATCCTATTCACCTATCATCTATTTTGTCTCTTAGGGTGTAGCGTGTATCATTCTTCCCCCATTAGGTTGCAAGCTGTTTGAAGGCAGGAATATTATTTTGTATATTGACCATACTTCCTCATACTTCATAAAATATTGTTGTGGTTGGATTGTGAAATTTCAGAATAGATTAATTAGGACATCCACAAATGCCATTTGACTTCTGGACACAATGCCATTGTTGATTGTTCTTTCTGGGCTTTGGATTTGTTTGAAGGGAAAGATTTCAGGGTACCATAGATTCTTCTTCTCCCAAAAAAAGATAGTTATGATTTTGATGTTTATGCCTCAAATAACTATTTTGTTTATCCTTACAGTTTTAATATCTAAAGGTAGCAGAATGTAGTGAAAAAATGGACTCCAGAACTGAGAAATCTGGATTCCAGATCTATCTCTGTCAGTAATTGCTATATAACTCTTGACAAAAACTTTTTTTTTTGATTCTTTTTCTTAATCTATAAAATGAAAGGATTCGGCTACATAATTTCCAAGATCCTTCCCTGCTCTATACAAACTATGGTCCTGTGGTGCAGGTTTTTGTTAGAATCTTGTAAGTAAAATGGCCAGTTTACTAAAACAAACAAACAAAAACCTTTTCACCATTAGCATCCATTCCTAATATGCTGCATGATCTTGGACAGGTAAAGACATTTTCACCTATGTCTCAGATAATACAAGGGTTATGATTTATTGCTTTAGTTTTAGTTAACAGTGTTCTCCATGAAATTATGTTTAGGTCCAAGTGCTAAATTAAAACATTAATTTAAATATGTCATCAGCAAATCAGAATAGAAGCTGAAGGAGATAATATATTTTATTATTTTTAAATAATAGCTTTTTATTTTAAAAATATACAAAAAGATAGTTTTCCACATTCACCCTTGTAAAACCTAGTATTCCAAATTTTTCTCCCTCACTTTCCCTTATCCCTCTCCTAGACAGTGAGTAATCCAAAATATGCTAAACATGTGCAATTCTTCTATACATATTTCCATATTTATCAAGCTGCACAGGAAAATCAGATCAAAAAAGAAAAAAAAAAGTGAGGAAAAAAGCAAGCAAACAACAACAACAAAGGTGAAAATATTATGTTGTGATCCACACTCAGTCCCCATAGTCTGCTCTCTGGATGCAGATGACTGTTTCCATCACAAGTCTATTGAAATTGGCTTGAATAACTTTATTGTTGAAAAGAGACACATCCATCAGAGTTCCACATCACATAATCTTGTTGCTGTATATAATGATCTCCTGGTTCTGCTCATTTGACTCAGCATCAGTTCATGTAAGTCTCTCCAAGCCTCTCAAAAATCACAATAATATTCCATAACATTCATATACCATAATTTATTCAGCCATTCCCCAATTGATGGGCATCTATTCACTTTCCAGTTTTTTGCCACTACAAAAATTTGCACATATGGGTCCTTTCTCTCTTTTATGATCTCTTGGGATACAGAGACATTGCTGAACCAAAGGGTATGCACAGATTGGTAGCCCTCTGGGCATAGTTCAAATTACTCTCTATAGTGTTTGGATCAGTTCATAACTCCACCAACAATGTATTAGTGCCCTAGTTTTCCTACATCCCCTCCATTTATCATTATCTTTTCCTGTCATTTTAGCTAATCTGAGAGGTGTGTGACAGGACTTTAGAATTATCTTAATTTGCATTTCTCTAATCAATTGTGATTTAGAGATTTTTTCATATGACTAAAAATAGTTTTAATTTCTTCATCTGAAAATTGTTCATATCCTTTAACCATTTATCAATTGGAGAAAGGTTTATATACTTATAAATTTGAGTCAATTCTCTATTTTAGAAATGATACCTTTGAGAAAAAAACCCCAGCAATGTCAACTTAAAAGGCTTCAGGTACCAGTCTATTTAAGAATGGCCCCGAAGAATAGAAACTATGATAAGAAGCAAAATAGGGTCAGTAGAAGGAATCTCTGGATTCATTTGATCCATCTTAATAGCTTCCCTTTCAATATGAATACCATTATCAGGGTTTATCAAGTACTTTTCTCAAAATAATGCTCTGAGATAGGTAGTAAATAGATTATCAGTTTCATTTTTCAGAGAAGGAAATTGAAGTGCAGAAAGTTTTATTGGCTGTGGCTTATATTAATCAGTGTCAGAATCAAAATTCAAACTCAGTTTTCTTGACTGCAAATGCATTGTTTTCTTTACTATATACCATGGATAGGCAATGAGAAGGCACTAGGTAATAGTTGGCTGACAAATGAATTGCTATAATAGACATACTAAGACTCTGAGCTGGATATTGGAGATAAATCTACTTTATTTTATAAAAAAAGAACCCTGAGTTCCAGAGGGGAGAATTATCCTACCCATTGTCATATAGATGGTAAATAAAGAAGGCAAAATTCAAACCAGATTCTATAAGTATGAATTCTATGGTTTTTTCAATGTGTCATACTATTTCTGATAAACTCTTTGACTCTGGGGCATTGACTTTCATTGCTTGGTGTTCATGTCCAATTTCTCATTCACGAAATAGCACCATTTTTCAGCGTTGTTCTCAGCAGTGATATCCCATTATTTGGACCTGGGGAATTCTTCAGCTGTTTTTCAGTTGTGTCAAATTCTTCCTGACCCCATTTGAGATTTTTTTTAGCAGAGATACTGGAATGATTTTCCATTTTCCTCTCCAGCTCATTTTATAGATGAGGTACTGAGGAAACAGGGTTAAATGACTTGCCCAGGGTCACACAGTAAGTATCTGAGGCCAGATTTGAACTCAGGAATATAAGTTTTCCTGACTCCAGCATGACACTCTATTTAATGCACTAGCTAACTTCCTGAGGAAAGGAAAGACCTGAGCAAATAACTCTTCATTGCTTTTGCAAACCAGAGTACAATCCATTTTCTAATCCAATTGTATTACAATTGTTGTAGCATATGAAAAATTTGCATTTTATGAGGCAGTGTCCTAACAATTATTACAACCACCCCAATTTTTCTAATCTGTCAAATCTGCCCCTCACATTTACCCACATTGTGAGATACTTTTTATCATGAAGGTATGCAAGGGAAATAGTAGGAACTATTAAATTTCTTCCACTTATTTTGTCTTATCTAAAACAGACTAAGGAGTAAGAAAAAAGGTAACAGATATAATTTAATTTTCAACTTCCCAAAACACTACAAATAAAGGATTGGTTTACTGTTGCCTTAATGTAAGAAAGTGATAGAAAATATAAAAAGTGCAGATAAAATGCATGTTAAACTTCAAAATATGTTGTGGGCACTTTTTTGAGAGCTGATTGTTAAATATTTATTAGCACACCACTTTATGGGCTCAGGATCAACCATGTGTTTTTGCTGTTCCTGATGATGCTTAGCTTTTGAGCACAGAACTGCCCACTTTACACTTAAACCTGTGATCCTGGATGAGGCATTTACCCTCTCTGGGTCTCATTTACAAAATAGGAATGAGGGAAGGATTAGATAATCTCCAAAGTATCTCCAGGTCTAGCCTTCTATATTCTGATTTCCTTTGTAGTTCTAGCAGTAAACATCTATGTTCTAACCATCTGTGTTCAAATATCCCTACTTATTTTAGCATTCCATGTGTGGTTCAATTCTGTAAGTCTCTATGATATATCTAATTTGTTCCAGGTAGGAGGGGTAGATAGATAGTGCAATGGATAGAGGCTAGGCCTGAAATCAGGAAGACTCATTTTCCTGAGTTCAAATCTGGCCTGGCCTTAGACGCTTACTATGTGCATGATCCTGAGCAATTCAGTTAACCCTGTGTGCCTCAGTTTCCTCATCCATAAGCTGGAGAAGGAATTGCCAAACCACTCCAGTATCTCTGCTAAGAAAATTCCAACTGGGATCATGAAGTCTCAGCCATGCCTGAAAAATACTGAGTATAATTTGTGCCAGGGATTGTGCTAGGCTAAGAGGTACAAGGACCAAAAAAATGCAATAACCCCTCCTCTCAAGGTATCGAGATAACTAAGGAGATCAAATATGTTTCCTTTCCCTCTACCCCCCAACCTCATTTAATATAGCCACAAGCTGGATATATTCATTGATGATTATGTTTTAAATTGTTATTTTTTACAAAGTAGGTCTACCTCTCTGAGTAAAAAGGATGAAATTATTTGATACACTTTTAAAAGTGGGCCACATCCTTGCAGAGCTTAAAATAACTAAAGTATAGAAAGTTTGGAAGAGGACAGGAGGCAAACCCTCCATCAAGGTAGGAGAGGGGATCTTCCTCCTCTCCATTGTGTCCCTTTTCATCTAGCAATGAATCTATTTATATGAAAAGGAAGACCTCATTTTGCATTTAGAAAATTGTTTCAAAAGAGTTTCCAGCACAGTTGTGAGAGAAAAGATATATACCTACCAGTCAGTCGAGAGAAAGGTTGTGTATGTGTGTCTGGGGGAACAATAAGAGAGGAAGCAGCTTTGAGAAGTAAGATTGCTAGCAATAGGGGAAAAAGCCAGCTGTGGACTCAGAGCAAGAGAAGGAGCCTTGATATGCATGATGTGAGCTGTAAAGGAGAGCAGAACATGGTGGAACACCTAAACAGCACATCGACTTTGCATCCAGTGATGGCCATGGGTGACCTCTGTGAAGATGGCATGGGTATCTATCTATTGATAGATAGATATAGATACAGATATAGATATAGCTATATATGTAGGTATGTGTTTATATATATATATGTATGTGTATATATGTATATGTATGTATGTGTACATATGTATGTGTGTGTGTGTGTGCATACATCCAGATCCTGTCCTACCAGAGTAGCCCTTGGTCACACATGTTCCTCAGTTCTGAAGCTTCTTTTATTTAATTCCATTATGTTTTAATCAGGAAACTTAGGCCCAGAGAATGGAAATGACTTATTCAACATTAAACCTAGAGTAAGGATCAAAATCTGGGCTAACACTGGTCTCCTGATTCTAAGTCTGGGACCGTGTCCCGATGTTATACAGCCACTAAGAACTCCCACTTCCCAAGGATTCTACACCTACTTATATGAAGCAGAATATCTGCTGGGCTCCTGTCCCTAATGGCAGTCACTAGCTGGCCAGGTGGGCTCATTTGTGAATGCTAAGATGAACGGGGCCCAGTAGGCATTTTAAACATGCACACACAAGTGTGTATATGCATATACAAATGCATGCACACATACACAGTGCAGGTGCAGGTACCGCACACGTGTTTTATATGTCATGTGTACTAAATATGGACACCTGTGGCTATAGAATGATTAGTAATGTGAGGAGGGTTAAAAACCAGGGAGGGAATTAGAAAGGGCCTTGTTGAGAAGATAGAACTTCAGGTAGGAGATTAATTAAGAGGCCATTGCACTGCAATATAAACCCACAAAATTTAACAGTATTTCTATGCTGCAATAGCAAAATCTTGGAGTAAATAAAAGAAGGGACATTTTATTTAAAGTAGTAACAAAACACATAGAACATCTGAGAATCAATCTACAAAAAACACATTTGTTGTTTTTATGAATTTAATTATAAAATTACATATATTAAAAAATTCTTTAAAGAAGTAAAGACTGACAGATAAAGGAATATTTAAGTGTGCATGTTTGGGCTGAGCCAATATAATAAAATTCTTGACACTACCTCAATTGTTTTATGTAATTACTGCTAAAATATCCAAGGGAACATTTCAAAGAGCTAGATAAAATAATAGTAAAATTCATTTAGATTAGGGGAAAATTTTTAGAATCTTAAGGAAAGTAAAAAAGGGGGAATCAAAAAAGTAAGGGTACTTATATACTTCAAATTACATAAGAAAGGAATAATTAACACTATTTAGTACTGGTTACAAATAAAAAGAGAAGATCAGTCAAACATTAGATAAGAAAAAATACAGAAAGAATTGAAGTCAATTCAATGTCTGATAAATGTGAGAATGCTAATTACTTGAGTTATCAACATCTTATTTGATAAGATCTGTTAAGAAAAATAGAAGCAACTTTGGAGAAATTAATTTTAGAATAATGTCTTATATGATATATCACATTTAGCTAAAAATGAATGTGTGGTCAAATATTAAAAGTCACACTATAAATGAAAATTAGAAAAGAATTAGATCATAGCTATGAACATGGAATTTTCTTAACAAATAATGGAGTTGATTAAAAAGATAAAATAGATAATATTGATTACATAAAGTTGAAATTTTTTATGTACTAACAAATTCTTGCCATGGAAATAAAAAGTAAACACGATTAAAAAAACAACTTTGTGTATCACATACTTCCTTTATTCAAGATATATGAGGAAGTCACACAAATATATAAGAACAAAGGTAAATCTCCAGTCATTAAATGATCAAAGTATACAAAGAAAGAATTCTCAAAAGAAGAAAAGCAAATTATTAATAGCCATATGAAAAGTCACTCAAGAGCATGATTTCATTTTACAATCAATTTCCTACCATTTGCTTGATTTTCACTCCATTGTCATTCCACTTCTTGCTATATACTCCTTTGCCTCTTTTCAGCTTTCTTTTTTGAATTATTTTCCTCCATTAGATTGCAAGTTCCTTGAAGGCTGAGACTTTCTTCTTATTTATATGCTTAGGTCTTAGTACAATGTCTGACACAAAGTAGGTATTTAATAAATATTTATTGCATTTATTATTGTATTATCAATGATAGGAATAGTCAATCAATGGACAAATACTTATGAAATGCAAATTATATAGCAAGTGCTGGTGACACAAATACCAAAAAGAAAAAAAAAAACAGTTCTTATAGAAAGACAGACACTTTTGGTAGAGATCCAAAGTGGTCCAAGTGTTCTAAAAAGCAATTTAGAATTTTGCAAAAATAGAGACTACATTTTTCTTTCCTTTTTATCCAAAGATTTCAATGATAGACACTCCAAGGAAATGAAAGACAGATCTCTTATATACCAAAATATTTATCATAGCACTTTTTTGTGGTAATGATGTATTGCAAACAAAAGTTGATAGCCAATGATTAATGGCTACATAATGTGGAGCACGAATGTAATGAAATGACTACAATTTAAAAAGGTGAAACAACAACTTGAATCTGGATGCTATATAATTATAATGATCAACCTTGACCCCAAAGAAGATATGAGAAAATACACATTCCTTCCTTCTTTTAGGGAAAGGGAACTATGGATGTAGAACATTGTACCTACTATCAGACTTAGTCTATTTGACTGTTAGTTTTGCTGAATGATGCATAATTTTTTGTATTCATTTTTATTCTTTTTTTTTTTCAAGAGATGACTCACTGAGTTGGTGAATGAGGAATACATTGAGGAGTGAAGATTATAAAAGCAAAAATATACGCAATAGGCTTGGAGAGGGCCTGAACCGGGGTGGTAACCCTTTGAGTAGAGAGAAGATTTTACATATATGATATTTTGCAAGTAAAATTGACAGTATTTGTCAACTGTTTAGAAATGGAGAGTGAAGACCTGAAGGTGATTCCAAAGTCATAAATATGAATGACAGAAAGAATACCTATACCATATCACACAGTTGGTCAATTGGCATTGGAATTTAGGAAAGAAATATACTCTATTTATAGATTTAAGAATCATCTTCATAGATTTAGGAATTTATTTTGGAGTTTATTTATAGATTTAGGAATTTATTTGGGAGTTTATTTATAGATTTAGGAATAATCTTCATAGATTTAGGAATTTATTTGGGAATTTATTTATAGATTTAGGAATAATCTTCATAGATTTAGGAATTTATTTTGGAGTTTATTTATAGATTTAGGAATTTATTTGGGAGTTTATTTATAGATTTAGGAATAATCTTCATAGATTTAGGAATTTATTTGGGAGTTTATTTATAGATTTAGGAAGCATCTTCATAGAATCAGATCCTGAGGGAGGGTAGAAAGAAAGGCTCAGGATAGAGCCCTGAAGCATACTCAGGTATAGAAGTAAGGACATAGATAATAATCAAGCAAAGGTACCTGAAAAAGAGTAGGTAAGTCTTCATATATTCTCTGTTCTAAGGTTGCCCCCAGCTCTAGCCCTCTATATGTTCTATTTAATAAGCATTCTATAATTATAGAGCAGCAATAGTACATGGCTCTTTCACTGGAAATGGAGCCCTAGGGAAATTTAGTGATTTTAATGGGAAGTGACTCCAGCAGGTCAGATTGAATGTCTTGACACTTTATTGTTATTGGATATTTATTAACCTTGGGCTCAGGGCTGTTCAAAACAACCATGCATTCTGCATCTGTATAGTACCAGCTTTATTTTTGCTGTATTCTTTAGGCCACCATTTACTAGTTCCACGGTTTGATTAATATACTTTTCAGGATGAGAAATAGTTGTGGTACCTGGCACATAGTAAGTGCTTAATAAATAATTGTTGATTTTTGTTGGTAGTGGTGCAGTGGAAAGATTCCTGGCATGGGAGGTGGTGTGTACTTGGAGTTAGACAATTTCCTTGCTGTCGAATCTCTATGTTGGAATTTCTAGTCCCCTTCCTCTCATCAATCAATTAATCAAAAAGCATTTATTAAACATTTAATATGCTTTAGTCACTGTGCTATGAGCTGGGGATACAAATGAAGGTAAAAAATGGTCCCCAGCTTCAAGAAGTTTACATCTCAGTGGAGACAACATGTAAATAACTAAGTATATACAAGCTATGTTCAAAGAAGTTGGGAAGTAATCTCAGAGAAAAAGGAGTTGGCAGCTAAGCGAATTGGGAAAGGCGTGTAACCATCTGCATGAAACTAGGGAAGTTAAGAAGTACAGGGAGAATGCATTCCAGGCATGGACATATACAAATGCATAAATACTAGAGATGGAATGTCAAGTGGGATGAACAGGAATCTGGCCAATGTGGCTAATAGATTGTGTAGAGAAAAATAAAGTATAAAAAGGTGGGAAAGATAGGAAAGAGCTAGGTTATAAAGAAAGTTAAATAACAGAGGGCTCTGTATCTGGTCCTGGAGGTAATAGGGAGATACCAGAGATTAACGGGATGAGACATGACATGATCAGACTTGCTGTAAGAAAAATGCTTTAGCAGCTTGCTTCCCCTTAGAAAGGTCCTTTAACAGACTGCCATTCATCCTAGCATCTGGAAAACTGAATCAGTTCAAATTCCAGTTGCGATATTCCCATGCTTTATGCCCTTGATCTCTGAGTCTCAGTTTCTTTATTATAAAATGAGGAGGTTTTATTAATTATTTTTATCATCCATTCTAAATCAAAGAAATGTGGTTTCTTTTCTCAGAGGCCATGAATTGCAGGAGTAAACTTTCAGGGACTAGGAACATGGTGTAATGAATATATTCAAGTACTCAAAATTCCCAAGTGGAGCTAAGATCTTATGGAATTGCACATTCCTCCAACAATGCTGATCATAATCCATTCATGCTGTGTGATTCTTGTTCACACTCTGACAAGACTAGAATCTGTCATGCAGAAAGTATGGTGAAATGTTGGTATTTTAAAAATAAGCCTTTTTTGAGGGGAAATGTTTTATAATTTCCTGAAGAAAATTCACCCGACTTACCTCCCTCTGTTCAAATTTTTTCTTAACTCATTGACTATGTCATAATATTAGATAAGTTAGACATAATATTAGATAAGCTCTATAAACTGTCCCTGTAACTGTAAGTCATAATTGAGTAACAGATATTTTTCATCCACTTTAGATTTCCTTTTTCCTTCATGGCAAAAACAAAACAAAACAAACAAGCCAAAATAAAAAACATTTTGTTAGAGAAATCTTTGTATTTTTCATTTTTATTTTGTTTTGCTTTTTTAAAAGTTCCCACTTTCATTCTCATTCTAAGATATCTCTAGGCTTTCTTTAGATTAGTGCCACAACAGATCATGCTTCTGAATTTCTTTATATTCTTTACTGTCAGGTGATTTCATTCACCATCTTTGAGACTTCCTAGACCCTGCTCTCTTTTTTGTCCACTATACCCATATTTGTGTTGTTTCTGCCTATTAGATGTAAAGTTCTTGAACTAATAAATGAAAAAAAATTTACTAAGCATAACTCATATGCCAGGAACTATTCTAAATACAAAGGATTCAATACAAAAAGAGAGAACAACCCTGTCCCCAAAGAACTTATATTCTGATAATGGAAGACAGCTCATAATGATATGATATTTGTTGATATTTGATATATGGTGGCTTAGGAAAGGTTTAGGGGTCTGAGGAGTCACAATGATGACAACTTGATCCATAGTGAGTATCATGTTCTTTATAGAAACAATGGTGCTATTGATTTAATTACTGTTTATAGAGCAAGAAGTAGAAAGGGAAAGGTGAGGAGGACAAAACAAATGAGAAAACAGGCAGGCAGATGGGCAAGATGACCTTGACAGCATGTGAAGAAAAGAGCATGGTCTGAGATCTGGAGCCAACTAGGAAGAACTAAGTTTGTACCAATTCATGAATCTCAGTGCAGGAGTTCCAAAGAATCTAAAGACAAATAGATGTATATTTGTTTTTGTATCTTAAATGCTTAGCACAGTGCCTGTCATGTCACAAGTATAGGATAGGTACCTTTTCATTATTCAAAATGATTTTGTCCTCGATTGCTCCTCATTGCCTTTTGACTCTATTTTGTTCATCCATCATCCTTCTTCATAAAATCATTGTTTTTGCTTAAGAGATGTTACCTTTGACTGCTGTTTTTTTCTTCCATGGGCTGGGGAGTCAAACGCTAGCTGATTAAGGTACTTTCAAAATTTTTGGATTCTGTGTTGTGGCGATTGATGTACATCAGTTGAACAAGTTTAAAATGGTCGTGCTTCATAGACATTAGTCTCACCGGCTGTGCTACCTGCTTCACTGGGATCTTGTGTGAAAAGCCTTAAAGTACTTTACAAATGTGAGTTGTTACTTTTTTCGAGAGATCTAGCTAAAATGCTTTCCCTGTACACAGGTGGCAGCCCCCTTTTTTATTTCATGATCTAAGATAAGCCAAGCCTCCTATTTATCATTTAGGAAGCATCTGGCCCTTTTGTGAAATATCACCAGAGTGGACAAATACAGAGCTGATGTTTGACCTTTCCTGATGAGCTCTGTTTTCTCTGCTTACCAAGCAGAAAGGAGCAGACTCAGGAATAGATTTGAGCAAAAGAACATCTCTAAGGAAATTTGAGCTGGGTGTCTACATGAGAAAGAAGGAATCAAAAAGGCCAATGTACAGGTTATTCTGCAAATGAATAGGTTTCATACTATTATTGAAGGAAGACCATGAACTCCTCCACATCTGTAGGAACGAAAGCAGGAAATTGAAGTCATCAAAATAGACACTAAAATCACAACTCAGGCAGTCTCTGCTATAGCTCTGGGCTTTCTTCTATTCTCCTATTCCTCTCACTTTTTTAATGTCAGCACTTGCCTCCTGCCAAGTTCCCTTGTTACTAGCCTGAGCCAGGACTCACACCTGTCTTGGAGCATCCAGGTGGCCTGCAGCTGGCCTCCCTGAACCCATCCCTGAAGTATGCTTTTAATGGCATTCATTTCTTGTGATACACAGTAAACCTGGACAAAAAAAAATGGACATGTTATGATCCCAGAAGAAATATGGCAACCAAATCAACTAGCCAGCTCAAAAGGACCAGTCCAGTGACTGTCTGAAATGTGATTTTATAGCTTATGACCCTGACCAAATCTCTTTTTATATTGTCTCACCATGGTTTTGATACAAGCTTCAGACATAAAATCACTGATTATTAGAACTCAAAAAATTTTAGAAAACCCATATTTCTCACTTTACAAATCAGAAGAGTGAAGTCCATAATGGGAAATAATTTGATGAAGGTGAAAAGTCAACAAGCATTTATTAAATGCCTAATGTGGACTAAAAGCTATCATACTAAGCATAAAATACAAAGAAAGGTCAAAAAACAAAAAGCAGACAAAAAAATCCCCCCAAAAAGCAGTCCTTGTTCTCAAGGAACTCAAGTTCAAGTTCTCAAGGAATCCAGTCTCATAAAGGAGATAAATAATATTATGCAAATAACTATGTACATAAAAAACACAGTCTGGGTAAATTAGAGTTAAAACACAGAAAGTGGGTACTAAGACTAAGAAAATTGAGAAAGTTCTTGTAAGTGGGATTTTTTGTTTGGACTTAAAGAAACCAGGGGAGCCAGGAGGTATACACAAGGGGAGAGAGAATGCCAGGCATAGGGGTCCAATGTGACTGAGTTGCAAAATATTCATTGGGGAATAATATAAGAAGGATGAAAAAGTAGTGAGATCTTGATGTTGAAGGTGATAGGTTATCATTGGAATTTATTGAATGGGGGGCAGGGTGACATGGTTAAATCTGTACTTGAGGAAGATTGTTTTGATAACTTGGAAGAAGCTGAACTGGAGTGTGGAGAAACTTGGTGCAGGAAGACCAACTAGAAGGCCATTGCAACAATATAGATATGAGATGATAAGGGCTATATTAAGATGATGGCAGTGTCAGTGGAGAGAAAGGGACTTATATACATTTTACAAATGGAGAAATTGTAGGAGTTGGTTATTAGGGATGGATAAAAGTTAAGGTAAGATGGATAAGAGCTCTATTTACTGGACTAAGATGATTTGGGTTGGGGATTTGAGTCCAGTCTTGGTTTTACCAATTGTTAATTACATAAAATTAACATGATAAAGTCCTGGATCTTGGGCTCCTCAAAGCCTCAATTTTCTCAAATATAAATGGAGATTTTGATTACTGAATTACCTCTAAAATTTGTTGTGAAAATCAAATGAGTTAATATATGTAAAAAAGGCTTTGGAATTCTAAGGCGCTGCTTAAAGTAGGTTGTTGTTTTTGCTATTATTGTTGTTTTTGTTGTTATCATTATGATGATTATCATCAATCGTTAAATGGATTTATTCAGAAGAAAAGAGGTACTTTTCTCCAGAAAGGCAGATCTTGGAGCTCTTAAAATCTACCTATGTAGAATTTCCTATTTTTTAATCCCTCACTCCACCAAAGATCCTGTCCTGAGCTCCTGGGCAAAGATCAACCAAGGCACTCCTGCCTTTAGTTTATCTAGCTACGAGGCAGGACCTGGCAGTAACTCCTTCTGGAAAGAAGGCTGAGGAGAAAGAAAAGGAAAAGGCCTCCGCAGAAGGGCTGTCTCATCAGCGAAAATGTATTCTGTAATGGGAACAGGAGGAACGATGCATTCTCTCTCTCCCTCTCTTGACCTCTCTTTGTATCTGCATTCTTTGTAGCTGGTATCTCAGATTCTGCAAATGCATCAGAAACAAAGAAAGAAACCAAATAGGAAAAAAAATCAATAGAAATGAGAGAAGACCTTTCCCAACACAGAAGCCGAGATGGCACAAAGCATCCATTAGTCCCTTGCTTTGTGTGGTGAATCAGGAGCCAGAATGGGGAGGGTTCAAAGGGGAGAAAGCTAGCATTCTAGCAGCAGGGGACAGTATATTGTTCCTTCTCTAAAAAACTTGGGATTTTCCTTATGTTGCCTCCTCGAATATGCAGAGTAGGTGGTACAAAAATAGGCATCTTCTTTATATGATATGATTTAATGGGTCCTTCGAGACTTCCCCATCCTTTCATCGAAAACTTCTTCCATCAATTTCCTGAAACCTAAACTTTACTTTGGCCCATACCAGGTTGCTGAGGGATCATGAGGATTGACTGAAGTCTTGGGGCATGTTTCACCTAAAGTTTTAGATTTGGGTCAGCCATAATCTCTGGTGCTGATGATTGGGGGGGGTATCCTATGTATGAAAAAAAAATTGTTCTTGCTTGACCCCCCCCACCAGAGAACAGAATGGGGACAATGGGTGAAAGTTGTAGAGAAACAAATTTTAGGTCAATATAGTAAAAAATATTAATTCTTAGCAGTTAGAGCTCTATAATAATAAAATTTATATGGCTCTTTAAGGTTTGCAGAACTTTTATAAATATTACCTTATTTGATCTTTATAACAAGCCTGGGAGTTAGATGCTATTATTATTCTTATTTTCCAGGTAAGGGAAGTAAAGTAATAGGAATTAAGTGTCTTGCCCAAGGTTACTGGCTAGTAAGTGAGACAGAATTAGAATCCAGAACTCCTATTTTTTAACACTTAATCCTATTTAACATTATTCACAGTACTATCCAAAAAATTCTGTAGTCCCTTGTCACTGGAGGCCTTCAGGAAGGGACTAATCATAAGTGAGTAATCATGGAATCAAAAACTGGAGCACATTCACAGCCAGACTCTAGGAAACCATTTTGGCAGACAGACTAAACCAGGTGGAGGGTAACAACAGGCCTCAAACCCATTGGTGAGTTAAAGTCATGTCTATTCCAAGCATGTAAAGATCACCTCTGGAGGAATTGGCAGATAAGAATAATTTGTTCCAATGGCCATGAAGGCAGCTGAAGCAGGTGCAGGGGAACTCTTAGCGCTTGGTCAGACATCAAAGATACCAAGGTCATCCACTGCATTGTGGGCCATCACCAGTCGTCCTGACTTTTATCTTAGTACTGGACTTCATTGATTCTAGATGAATGAGACCAAATGACTTGGTGCAACTGTGCCTCATTTAAATCCAATTTATCACTCCCAATTTATCCAATTTATCACCCCCAATTTATCCAATTTATCACCCCCAATTTATCCAATTTATCACCCCCAATTTATCCAATTTATCATAGATTTAGGGTCAGAATGTATTTTCTGGGTCATTCAGTCTAATCCAATCATTTTATAGTTAAGCAAACAGAAGTTTCGAAGGGTTAAAAATTGTACACATGAAGTAAGAAGAAGAGATCTGACTTCAAATTCCTTATGATTTCTCTTGTGAGGAATATAATAAAGGAAATTTTTATTATGGTATAGATTTGACTGGATGACACTTGAGGTCCTTTCCAACTGTTAAATTTATGATTCTGAGTTAAAAATCCCCATAAGCAAGGTAACATTTAAGTAATTACCAATTATACTTTAGTTGAATGAATTGCAAATTTATAGGATGTTGGAGTTAAGAAGACCTAGAACATTGAAGGATAGATTTGGGAGGAACTTTAAAAAATTGAATACTAGAACACAAAAATTTCAAGTCAAAAGTCATTTATTAAGTTCATATTATATATAAAACAGAGAGCTAAGTACAAGGGATACAGAGAAGGCAAAAAATCTGTAATCCTCAAGGAGCTTACAATCTAATAGGAGAGACAACATACAAAGAACTATATACAAAATATATGTGGTGTGTATAGATGGTAATCTCAAAAAGAAGGTACTAGCAGTAAGGAATGGGAGTTGGAAAGGTTTCTTATAAAAAAGCTAGTCAGTTAACAACCATGTATTAAGTAACAAAGATGAGTTAAAATCTGGGACCCCCCCAAAAAAAAAGAGTCCTTGTTTTTGTCTTAGAGCTCACATTCTGATGGAAGAGACTACAGACCCCCCAAAAAATCATACAAAGAAGATATATGCTTGTTAAGTGGAAGACCATTCTTAGACAATTCTAAAGTCATCCTATTTAGAAAAAGAATGAGCAGACATGATAAATTAAGGCTCCAGTTGACTGGAAATGGGCTGTTTTTTTTTGTTTTTTTTTAAAAAACTTTCTAAGGTAATGTTGGAGGTAAGATATAAAAGGGGGCTGGGAAAAGACTCCTGCAGAAAACAGAATTGGAAATGAATCTTGAAGGAGGTCAGGAAAGCCAGGAAATGGAGGTGAGTAGGAAGAGAATCCTAAATATGGGGGATAGGTAAGAAGTATGTAAGGAGGTTCTGATGTAAGGTAAGGAGGTAAAGAGTCTGGTGAAATTTAATGTCCAAATATGCAAAGAACAAGAAGACCATTGTAGCTGGATTTTGACTACGTGGAGGGGAGTTAAGTATAAGAAGACCAGAAAGGGACCATGTTGTAAAAGAGTTTTTTGTGCTAAATGGTGCCTTTTATGTTTGATTCTGAAGACAATAGGGAGTTTTCAGAATTTACTGAGTGGAGAATGTGTTAGGATTGGAAAGGATATTAGAAGAGAGAATACTAAAACATGGAAGATGAAATGAGGGGACTGTAAGGAGCCTTAAAAGTTGCCTACTTAAGGTCACAGTGTCTAGTAATATGGTCTCTTTTCTCCTTCTGATTTCTATTAAAAGGGCCCAAAACACTCATGTATTGGGAAGAACACTGGCATTGCAGGCCTGAGTTCTGACTCCACAGATTATTTGCTATGAAAGCTTGTATGAGACATCTTACCTCTTGAAAGCTATTTTCCTTATCAGTTCAAATGGGAACAAGACTGCCTGATTCATTTCACAAAGCTTTCATGAGGTCCAATTATGCATAGAGTGCTATGTAAACCATAGCATACTCTTTAAATATCAGATACTAATTTTGTCATTGCTCAAATGCCTGGTAATATGTCTGACTAAGAGATCCTCGAAAAGTAGTGTTATTAAAAGCACATAGTACAGACCTGTTGAAGACCTTAGCTAAAAAGGCCAAGGTCTCCCATTGCATTCAGGGCCATATCCAATCATCTTAATCTGTAGTTTGCCACTGGACCCAGATGGCTCTGGGGGGAAAGTAAGGCGGGTGACTTTCCACATTTCTCCATCACTTAAATCCAGTTCTTTTTTATGTTATGGCATCTCCTCCCTGATGTCACGGTCCTCTTGGACAAAGAAGAGCAAACAACAATAACTAATAATCCAGAAGTCCTAAAACACTTTGAGATCACAGTATTACAGAGTCTGAAAGACTCCATGCAGTTCACCTCTTAGCTGGACAGGAAGCTCTTCAATTATATCCTCTATAAATGATCGTCCAGCCTCTTTTCATCATCCTTGTGAGGCAAAAAAACTGAGTGATTTACCCAAGTTCACACAGCAGTGTCCAGTTTCCCCTACGAGGAATGCCCCAAGTGTCTGTTGTGATGGGAAGCTCAATAATCCAGATGGCTATGTCCATTTTGGCCAGCCTCCAATTCTCAGGCCTTTGTCCAAATAACGAGCCCTATAACTTCACAGGTTCTCTGCCCATATCTCTCACAATGAATCCACTCCCATTATCACTGCGTCCAAAATGACTGCAGTAAAAAGGTGCTTTGCAGAGTCTGGATTTCTTTTCCTGAATTCCTTCTTGCTATCACTCTTCAACCTCACACACATTTGAAGACAGAAAGAAGGTTCATTGAAAAATGGAAGGCCTGCCTTTGGCCTTGCCTCATTATATGGCAAAGAATAAAGTCATCCTATTTAGAAGAAGAATGAACAGACATGGTAAATTACCAGGCGGATTAAGGCTCCAGTTGACTGGAAATGGGCTGTTTTTGAAAAAAAAAGAAAAAAAAGAAAAAGAAACCTTGATAATTTCTGCACTGTCAGAGGCAGTTTTTAAATTTTATGCTTTTTCCCCTCTTAGTCCCTTAGCATTCCACCTGGATTACTCTCATGTTTTGCTAGTTAATTTTGAACATCACACCTCAGCCCTGTGGGGCTTTTGAGAAGAAGATCAAATCTGTGGGGCTGAGATAGAATGAGATAATGTGAGAGAGGGGGTACAAGACTGAGTGAAAAGGAGGAATTGAATTCCCTGATTAGAGTTAAGGGGGCTGGGCTAAATGTGATTTTAACAGCTATTCCAGTGCTATGCTTAGAATATAATATAATGTTAAAACTGGAAAGGATCTTGGACCATAAGCTGTTGGAACATAAAATGTTAGCTTTGGAAGGGATTAAGGGACGTAGAATATCCAAACCGAGATGATTAGATTTAGAAAGCACACTAGAACAGAGAACTTAGAACACTGAATATTAGAAGAAAAATTGTCAGAGAGAAAAAGAAACTTAGAATATAAAATGTGAGGAGAAGAAATCTTGGAACATAAAATGTTAAAACCTAGGAATCTGGAAAATAAGAGTCTGAAGAGACCTTAGAGATCATCAAGTCCAAACCCCTCATTTAATTGATGTGAAGATCCAGATGAAAGAATCTAACTTTATAAAGATAATCAGTGATAATACAGCACTCCCCATTGTCAATTCCAGACATCCACTCTACCACAATTACTCAGAAAACTTCTTTGAAGTCTACACTTAAAATGTAATACTCAATTCCTGTTGTAGGAGTATTGCATGTGTCAACTATACCCCCTCCAGCTCCATTCTTTTTCGTCCTGACTCCTGCCCTTTCTGCAGTTCCCAACCAAAGGATTGTCAATGGATAGCTTTCTGCGTTGCTACTTCAGATCCCCTATGCAATTAAGGGACAAGAAATGGAGCAGCACATTTCAATCCACCTAGATACAAATCATATTTCCTATTTTTAAATTATACTTATTCACATATTCAACAGTTACTTTTTATAAATGAAGACAGAAGCTGTTCTTATCCTTCTTCCTTTTTTTGAACACCTTACACCAAAATAGTTCTAATTATGCATTCCTCCAAATCTAAAGCTATAGGGTTTTTAGATAAGGACTCTACTTTCTCTATTTGTATGGCAGTATTCTTAATTCCAATCTAGGTCAGAATGACCTGCTGAATTTTAAGAACTTTAAGAGCTCTAATATTTGTGTATATGAAGACTGTATGAAGGAACTGATTTTGCTTAGAGAAGGGTGAAGACTTAGTTGTAGGCTCTTAAATATTTTGAAGGGCTGTCATAGAGATTAGGCTTTCCCTGCTTGGTTCCAAAGGGCAGAACTAGGAACATTAGTGCAAGTCACAGAGAAACAGATTTCATTTCTACCTACCTGCTCAGAAATGGAATGGGCTGTCTAGGGAGATGTTGGTCCTCCATCAGTAGGGGTCTTTAAACAGGTTTGGTCAGGGATATAATAGCAGGGTTTCCTGATCAGGTTAAACTAGATAGTCGCTAAATACCTTTCCAGCTCTGAAATTTTGTGATTAATTTGGCAAGCAGGTCAGTGCACACATTTTGAACATCAGAAATGCCAAAATGGGTCAGATAATTGGTCTATCCATTTAGCTTCATTTTCAACTCTATTATATTAATTTCAATGTTAATCTCAAATTCTATAAACTCAGCTCACTTCAGTATTTGTCCAACCTTAGGCATAGTATCAAGAGGCAGATATTTGACTCAGTTTCTACCATTTCTTCATTCATTTGGCCAATACTTCTTGAGCTCATTATTGTGACTACTCAATATTGTGACTCTCTGAGGGAAATCTAGACATGAACAAGATCTTGTTGCTCTCTATTAAGAGGTTAAAATTTAGTAGGAAGAAAACTGTTTATGATGGATTAATGCAGGGGAGAGACAATGTAGGGGACTCAATATGGGGGAATCAGGCATGGTATTAGAGTTGGGCTTTGAATGTGAGAGGATTTGAGGAGCTTATAGTGCCTGACATAGAAAATTGTTTAACAAATCTTTCTTGAATTGAATTGAATTGAATTTATTGATGAGCTCCTGGATACTAGGTTGGCTGAGAAAGTCTGAATCATTGTCTAAATTTGGAAGCTTCCCTGAGGCAAGTAGAAAGAAGCACTGGTAGGATTATAAGTGGACCTTTTTGATTTTGTTTAGACCTTTTGTTCTTAAGTAGACCTTTGGTACAAATGGACTTTGGATTACACACCATTCAAGGTAAAAGTCTCTAGAAACCCCACCTTCATATATCCAATCAGAAAATGATGTCATATTATGACATCCTAAGATTATATTTCCCTTATAAAAGTTCTGCTCAAAATGTAGATTCCAGAAACTTCTCAATGAATTTAGTCCAACAGCCTTTTCTCCCTTTTCACTTCCCTCACTCCCCCAAGCAGACTATAATTAAGCACAGGTATATACATACATACATATGTATGCATACATATACATATATCCATACATATTATATGTTATATATAAACACACACAATATATATATAATATAAATCCACACTCACACCCATATAGATATCTTTATATACATATATTTAGACCTAAATGCATACATACACACACACACACACACACACACACATATATATATATATATATATATATATAAACACATATGCATTTATACATACATTTACATCTAAAGCAAAATTAATATGGCTTACATATAATGTAAATAGCTTTCTTGATTGATTCTTTAAGTTTAACTTTGATAACAATGATTACTAACCTTTTTTTAAAAAATAAATTCTACTCTTGATCTTGTTATAATGTTTATATATATGTTATATATATACATGTATATATGTATATATATATATATGTATACACACACACACACACACACACACACACACATATATATATATATATATATATATATATATATATATATATATATATATATATATATATATATATATATATATATATATATCTTGTATATATCTCTTTCATATCCCGGGTTACTCTTCTACTTTAAATCTAACTCCTTAACTTGCCTTGCTATTACTTAACCTCTCCCCATCCATGGATCTCTCCCTTTTCTTCTCCCCCCTCCTTTTTTCTTTTTCTTTACTCCATTCTCATTAATATACATATCTTATCCCACTCCCTTAAATAAACGCCCAGTTTATTTTGTACATTAGTGTAGGGAGCACTCGCTTGGGTAAAATCACTTACTCTCAAAGTGTTAAAATAAGAGTTACACAGATTAAACAATAGGAAAGATTGGTATTGTCCCACTGGTACATGCTTAATGGGGGTCATAGAGTAATGGCCTTTCAGATTCAGAGAAGACAGAAATTCATATGAATTGAAGTAGTCAGGCTCTAGATTTCAATGCTATAAGGAAGAGATAAGTTTGGAACTGGGCCTTGAAGGATAGGTGGAACTGAAATAAGTAAAGAAAAAAGAGAGTTTTGTAAGTGAGGAAAAATATGGGGAAATGAATAAAGGTGAGAATGAGCATAGTGTATTAGATGAAGGAAATGATGAGACGATCTCAGAGATTTTAGGAGTATTAAAATGAGACTAGATATATGAAATGGAGCAAGTTGATGGATTATTAACATATAAATATAATGCCCTATCTATTGGGGACATTGTGAAGGGGATTCCTGTATGAAGTTAGAGGTTAAACTACTTGGTCTCTAAGAATTTTTTCAATTCTGTGAGCTACAATTCTCTCCAACTGCAACACAGAAGGATGGTTTGTGGGAGAATATACAAGTTGTTATCAATGATGTTATCCTTCAAAGGCAAAGGCAAAGGATTCCCCTGTTTCCTCCACTTACCACGCCAGAAGATGAACCCCATATTTTGAGACACAATGAAGATAGCCCTGAATGTGGAGTTAGAGAATCCGGGATGTAAATTGTTAAGGTCCTCAACCTCACTTTATCCTGTGGTCAGACCAAGGCTGGCATATCTAGGTAGTTCATGATTCAAGCAAGAACAACTAAGTCTTCCATATGGATGATGGAGTAATGAATCATCAAAGTTCATCATTAAATAACCTAGTTGAATTTGTTTTTCTCCTAAATATTTGGGCCTAATCAGGGCATATAGAATATGATCTATCTGGATCCAGTCCCAGCTCTATCATTTATTATCTCCATGACCACAAGAAAGAGACTCCCTTCTCTGATTCTATTTCTTTGTCTGTAAAATGGGAAAAATAATATTTCTATTAACTGTCTCATGTGTTTTTACTGGAAGGAAGGCAGGAAACACTATGTAAATCTTAAAATGTTTTTTTAAATATGAGCTATTGTTATTATAGTCAGTATGGGATGATAGAGGCAAAGAAAGAACTATTTCTCCCAGTAGGAAACTTCATTCTTCAGGGCCAAACCAGCAGACGAGAAGCCAACTGCGATCTCTTGCCTCCCAGGAACTGTCAATCCTATAAACAAAGGTGTTGTCAAACAGCCTTATTGAAAAGTAGTTTAAATTAACCTTGACAGGTGGATTAATAAATAATAAGTCTTGAATGATTTATAAAGAAATCAATTACACCATAAATTTTAAAACAGCATGTGCTTTAAAATCTAGAATGGGGAGCTGCAGCATTCTTGAGAAAGTTCAAATGTGTTCAAACACAATTCTGGGACATTTGAACATGCTAGAGATGAAGCAAGATCTTTGCTGCAATGCAAGTCACTTACCTTCCTAATGCCTTAGTGTCTCCATCTCTAGAATAAAGGTATTGGATTAATTGATTTCAAAAGACCCTTTTAGCTCTAACAATTTATTTTAAACATTTTGGATTTTAAGACCTCATTTATAGGTTAACACCTTATGATTCTGAAATCCCTTGATTCTACAATCCATACACTGTACACCGTCCCCAGGATCTTTCTCACAGCTCCTCTGAAGCTTCTTTTTTTCCAAGTCTCTTCAACTATTCCTCTAATTACCTCCAGATGGCACACGGCTCTAAGACCCAGCTCCCAGAGGATCTTTCTGAGTTTGCACAATTTCCCCTTACGGCTTCAGAGACATCTCCTGTCAGTTTGGACAAAGAAACTGATTTTTAGAGGACATGGCAGTAATGGGGCTTGAAAGTCAGGGAGGGAAGCAAGAAAGAAGAGAATTTTGGAGGAAGAGACGCTTTTCTAGGGAAATCAGGAAGAAAACAGCAGGGTCTTAAGTCTCTAAACATTGATAGCCCTGTTTCCTGGTCTCCTAAGAGTAGCTCTAATTGCTTAGGGACAAGGAAAAGCCTCCCATTACATTTGGAGGCCTTAAATAGACATACAGTAAATTAACCAGATGCCCAATGATTTCATTATGTTGCATGGAAAGAGCTCACTTCTGAAGTAAAAGAACCTGGATTAAAATCCTAGATCCAACATTTACTACCTATGTGATCTTGCACAACTCAATTAACCTCTATCAGTCTGTAAAATGAGGAGGTTATATAAATTAGTTGTTAAAGTCCCTTTTGATTCTAAATATATGATTCTATAATTTCTAACAACGAATGACATGTCTCTTATTCTGTAAA
Organism: Sminthopsis crassicaudata; assembly: GCF_048593235.1. Taxonomy (NCBI): domain Eukaryota; kingdom Metazoa; phylum Chordata; class Mammalia; order Dasyuromorphia; family Dasyuridae; genus Sminthopsis; species Sminthopsis crassicaudata. Next base: position 460,985,210 of record NC_133618.1, on the reverse strand, counting down.
GTTCAAAAAGCACTAAATAGACATTACCTCTGTTGTTCCTCAAAACAACCCTGAAAGTACTATAAGCCTATTTTTTTTTTCCCATTTTACAGATTACGAAACTAAAACGTAGCTTCTCTGACATGTCCATAGTCACAAAGCCAATGTCAGAGAAAAAAAAATTTGAATTCAGATCTTACCTGACTCCTAGGCTACACTATCACAGGTTGCCTTTCCAAAAGCAATGAGAGACAATTGACCTAAGGACAAGGGAAGAAAAATGAGGAAACAGATTGGTATGAATGGAAGAGATGTTAAAAAATACTGATCCTTGTGGCTTTCTTTCACAGATGAGAAAAGTCACAGATGACTTTTCCAAGGTCACAGGGCTCTTGAGTATCACAGCTGGAATAAAACTTCAGCTGTTGTGATTCCCAGTCCCGGGCACACGGCTGGTCTTGGAATTTCATAGGAGGGCCAGTCTTGCCTTTTAGAAGCTGAAGTTTCAGCCTGGGCTCTCAGTGAGCAGGGAAAAGAACAGCTCTCCTGCCCCAAGAGTTAAAAAGAGTGAGTGCCAGCGTACATCCCACTTCTGCCCTGTTTAAATAGACCCAGGCAGTTTCATGGCAGGTTCTGGGCCTGGGATGGAGGCTTATTCCCTCTGTAAGCAAATACATTCCCCCTGGACCAGCCGGGTCTCACTATGATCGATAAAGGGCAGTTACACTGCGGGGCCCTAATCCACATGGTGTGCATGATAGAAACCTTTGAGGGGTAATTACAACAAATCTGCAATGACAGCCTAAGTGGTTTTGCTTCTCTCCTTAGGGTTAAACTATCCTGACTGTTATCAAAGCCTGTACTGGCCATATTACTGTCAGTTATGTCAGAAGACCTGGACACAAATCCTGGTCTGTGTCCTCCTATGTAAAACAAGGGGACTGGGTTATATAATCTTTAAAGTCCCCCTAATGCTTTACATTGTGAGTTTCATAATTTACATTTGCTGGTCAGAAGCAGAGCAGGTTTAACCTAATTTTGTCATGATTCTTTCCTTTTTTTTTTTTTCCTCCTGAGGCAGTTATGGTTAAGTAACTTGCCCAGGGTCACACAGCTAGGAAGTGTTAAGTGTCTGAGGTCAGATTTGAACTCAGGTCCTCCTGACTTCAGGGCTGGTGCTCTATCCACCAACTAGCTACCTGCCTTCCTCTCTCCCTCCTTTCTTGTTTTCTTTCTTGCTGCCCCAGAACTTATATTTGAAAACAATTTTCACAAAACAGCTACATGTATATAGGGAAAAAGGATGGTGGTGGAACAATTTCCCTTTCCCTTTCCTTTTTTCTTTCCCTTTCCTTTTTCCTTTCCTTTCCTTTTCCTTTCCCTTTCCTTTCCTTTTCCTTTCCTTTTTCCTTTACCTCTCCCTTTTCCTTTTCCTTTCCTTTTTCCTTTCCCTTTCCCTTTCCTTTCCCTTTTCCTTTCCCTTTCCTTTTTCCTTTCCCTTTCCTTTTTCCTTTTCCTTTCCCTTTCCTTTCCCTTTCCTTTCCCTTTCCTTTCCTTTTTCCTTTACCTTTCCCTTTTCCTTTCCCTTTCCTTTTCCCTTTCCCTTTCCTTTTCCTTTTCCTTTCCCTTTCCCTTCCCTTTCCTTTCCTTTCCTCCCTTACTTTCTTTTTTCCTTTTCTTTCTAGGTTGATCTATGGATGAGTTGGGCAACAGCATGGTCAAGAAAAGTTGAATGACTATGCCAAAGGCATATTAGCTGCAAAAGACTAGAAGAACACTTGTTTTGGGGGCTTGAACTCATTCATGGTTTTCTCCAACTATTCACCTGAATTAAAGTATTTTCCTTTCCTCCTCCCCACCTCCATTTCCTCTAGTCATTTATTCATAAATATTTATTAAGCACTTATTTTTGTACTGTGCTGACCATTTGGGACTAGAAAGAAAGGAAAGAGACTTACTATACCTTCATGGAAATCACAGTCTAACAGGAGAGACTACTATGCACACAACTATGTACAAAAAAGATATATACATGATAATTTGGAAGTAGTCTCAAAGGGAAGGCACTAGCAATAAGGGAACAAAAAAACCCCAGTTTTTTGGGGTAGAAGATGAGATTTTATCTGAAAATCTTAAAAAGGAAGCCAGGGGAGGCAGGACATTTTCAATGTCCTCAATAGCCGTTATCCAGCTTTCCTTCTGAAAGTGTCTAGAATAAGTGGACACAAGCATTCTTCAGAGAGGAGATAATGAGCTTAATGGGAAATCTGTTCAAGGCTACTTATTGCATCTCAGAGTGGCTGGAAAAATGACATGCCCAAAAATATGAAGGAGACTGTCAGTGATGACAAAGAGGCCTCCAGGCCCTAGGGAAGACTGCCAAGGTCTGGGGTGCTAACAAGAGCCAGAAAGCAAGCAATATCTATTGGAGTAAAGTATCTTAAGCCAGGAAAGGCCCTCAAGTCCCTGGTATGGGGACATATAATAAGGTTCCAGGGAGACCAGACAGGAGAATAACACTGTTCATTAGCTTTATCCCAGGACATTGCACAGGAGCATCATGTCCTTTAAATGACTTTTGAGGTTCCTTCCTTCTTTGACATTCTATGTTCTAACATTCTACATTTATGGTACCTTCTTTGTCTAATTTATTCTCATGTCTGTTCTAACTTTGACATTCTAGGTTGTAATACCCTATATTCTTGGGCCCTTTCCAGCTCTGATAATATTTGTTCTAAGCTCCCTTTTAAATGTAATATTTTATATTCTAACATTCTGTATTCTAAAGTCACTCCTAGCTCTGCTTTTCTTTTATTTTTGTATATATACATATATATATTAAGAAATTATATTTTTATTTTCTAATAAACTCCAACATAATTTTAATTCTGTCATATTATATATATCCCAAAGCCCCTTTGATCTTTCATAGTCTGTATTTTGATCTCTGTTTTAAGTTCTCATCCAGATCTAATATTATGGGTTCCACATTCCTTTCCAATTTTAATAATTAATGATCAACTCCCTCCTCTGTCCCATCGAGACAAAAATAAAAATTTTCATTTACAAATCTTCTGTCTCATTCCTCTGTTAGCTTAATATGCTAATATCCCTCCCCAAAATAAGTGTAGAAATTCTTATTTGCCTAACATTTTAGTTTTATAAAATGTCCTCACAGTTGCCCTCTGAAGTAGGTATTGCAAATATTATCACCATTTTAGAGATGAGAAAACTGAGGCTCAGAAAGATCTAGTAATGTTCCCACAGTCACACAACTAGCAAGAGTTGGGTCTTTTGAGTCCAGATCTAATTGACGCTCTTTCCATTACCCCTTGACTTCACTACCCTGGTTCCTTGATCTCCCTCCTGCTGTGAATACAGTGTACCAAGGCGTTGCTGCACCATGAGCTAAGTCAGCACTTCTATCAGATGCTCCTGTTCTTGATCAGTAGAGACCACATCATGTGCTCCTTTGTTTGGCCCACAGTGCCTAGCATTGAGCCGAATGAGAAGCAGGTGCTTGGTTCTTCTATGTGGATCAAATGATTGATTCAGAGAAGATGAAGGGGGAAGGTAGGTGGTGAAGGAGGAACAAGTTACATTTCAGCTTAGCAATTAAATCTCCCCAGAGTGGCTCCAACTGTATTTCAGCACCAGTGAAACATCGTTAATTGAAATCCGTAATTCCAGCACTCATTAATAACCAATCTTTGGAAGCGGAGATCATCCGTGGCCATTAATGATGAACATAAAACAGGTCCAGGTCTTCATAGTGGAACAGCAAGTCCCCAGTTCATTTTACAGTTGATTAGAGTGAGTTAAACTTTGCCCTGACTGTAAGTTGTATATTTAATAGGAGAAGTTGGCAATATATGAAGTTATCAAAATACCACAGGTGCACTGGATGGCATCCAGCAGGCATAGCTCATCCTAAACAGTGCGGTGACCCTGCAGAAATGGGCCTGGGAAACCATCCTACAAGATGTATAATGCGATTTAAACTAATCAGACACAGAAAAAGTAGGGAGATGGCTACCCACCAGAACCCAGATCATCAAGAATCCTGTAGCAGCTTCTCAGTTCACAGTCCTGGCAAAGAGACTAGCAAGCACTTATGGGTAGTGGAGAGAACTTAGGATGGTTCCAGTCTCAGTTCTGCTGCCAACTTGCTGGGGGATCTTTGACAAATCACTTCACTTCCTAATTCTGAATTTTCAATTTGATCCTCTGTTAAATGAAAGGTTTATAGTAGAAGTCTCTAAGGTTGCTTAGATTATGTGCTTTGGTGTCCCTTTGAGTTCTGACATTCTGTGCTCCAAGGCCCCTCTTAGCTCTTATATTCTGTAATCTAATTCCAAGTCCTCATTTAGTTCTAAATTCTGAGGTCCCTTCCTCCCTTTCATTTCTCACATTCTGTGTTCTAAGATCCCTCTCAGCTCAGTCATTCCATATCATTCTGTATTCTCATGTTCCTTCTATTTCTAACATTCTAAGACCTTCGTTCCTTTATAGCTCTATCTATATACTTAAGGCTAACCAATCAATAAGCATTTATTAATCATTAATCATTTGACTGTGTTGTTAGGTGCTGCCAATAGGAATACAAAGAATGAAACAATCCCTGCTCTCAAGGACTTTAGCTGTAATGGGAAAGACAGCAAGAACCTATGTGAAGTCTCTCCCAGCTCCAACATTTTGTACTCCAAAATTGCTCTCTGCTCTGACAAACTACTTTTATGTTCCAAGTTCCCTTTCTAAACGTGTATGTTCTAGAGTTTCTTCTAGTTCTAACACTTCATATCCCAAGACTTCTCTGATATAGTGATCTATGTTCTAAAATCCAGCCTAGCTCGATTACGTATCATAAAGGTCCAACATTCTAAGGCTCTTCCTAGTATTAGCAGGCTATCATGTATTCTAAGGCCTTGGCCAGCTCTAATGTTTTATAGTCTAAGGTTTTTCCAACTTTAACATTCACTTTTTTTTTGATGTGAGAACCTTTGCAAGTACAACATTTGATGTTCTGAAGCCCGTTCCAATGCTAACATTCCTGAACATCCAATTTCTTAGCTGCTAAGAACTTTCATCAGCAGGAGCTGGTGATATTATCACAAAAACCACTTTTATTGTGCAGCCAGTATATGGGGCCTTGTGCTAATCCCTGAGGTGAATTTGAAGGTTCAGATTGGGCAGCTGGTTGGCACAGTGGATAGAGTGCTGGGCTGGAAGTCAGGAAGACTTTTTTTCATGACTTCAAATCTAACCTCAGACATTTACCAACTGTGTGACTCTGAGCAAGTCTCTTAACCTTGTTTGCCTAAGTTCTGTATGTGTAAAGTGAGCTGAAGAAGAAAATATCAAATAACTTCAGTATCTATGCCAGGAAAACTTCAAATGGAGTCATGGATTCAGTAATGATTGAAAGTGACTGAAAAACAACAATAATAACTTTAAATGATTTATTTTCTATTTGGGGAAATGGCTAGACATATAAAAATACTTAATAATGAGCCCATATATAAGAAAAGGATGAAATTGACCACTGAATATCAGAATGAGTGTTACAGGAATTCAAAGAATGAAATTATTGGAAATTTGAGATCCAGAAATAAAGCAATTTGTCTGAGATTGTCACACAACTAGTTATGGAAACAAGACTCAAACCCTAGTCTTTATATTCAACTTGAATATTCATTCTCCCTTACCAAGTTCAGTATTTTTTCTCCTATACCAAATCTCCTCCCACATAAACTGGCCTACTGATTTTCTTATCCACATTTCTAAAACTCCTTCTAACTTTATATGATAGTGCTGCTTGAGACATTTATCAGTGAAGTGATCATGGGTGGAGTTACTTCTTAGAATCTCAATTTCCTTCTCAAAAAAATGAGGCTAATCCTCTTGTTATTTCCACACTTGGACATAGTAAGGAAAGTGATTTACAAATCTTAAAGCACTACTGAGTGCTGTTCTTCTACCCCAAGTAATACATTTCAAGGGTCAGCTCCAAAATCAGTTATGCTGATGAAGTTTCAATTGATGCTCCCAGCTGGAAAGCATATCCCTCTTTATAATATAATAGCTCCATGTCTCTACAAACCAATCCTGTTGTATCTAATTGTCCTGATTAGTCTTTTTCCAGAAACCAATTTATTTTATCTTTTGGAAATAAAATCCAGTTTTCTTTGATTCCTTTTTCTGAATCATAGTTAATTTGATTTCTTGTTGGTTGTTTTATTATTTTTTTTTTGGTCTAAAGTTTTCTGAGTGGCATAAAACAGGAACAGAAGTAAATTAATGTAATTGGAGCCATCCTTTTGAATGACTGCATAGACCAATCGACCAGGGGGAAAATAAGGGTTCAGGAACACTGGGCTCTGACTGTCGCCTATTATGTAAGAGGCCAGTCTGATGACTGGCTCCAAAAAAGCTGTGGTAAGAAAGTTCAGACCAGGTGACAATTCTTTGGAAATACTTAGCTCAGAATTTCTGATGCTCCAAACCCATCATCTGTATGGTAACTACTCCCAGCGACCTTTGGTGAAATTAAAGAGATAGCTGAAAGAAGAGAAAGCATGAGTTGGGCAAATTAGAGGCCAGATCAGGATTTCAGTCTAAACTGTTACCTTGTTAGCCATGTGATCTTGGGGAAGTCATTGCAAGATATTACAGCATTAAACTTGAGAGGAACTTAGAAACTTCGTCTAGTATAACTTCCTCATTACACAAATGAAGAAACGAAGGAAAGAAAGTTTAATGAACTACCCAAGTAATAGTAAATAGAAAACAGTAGAAAGAAAAGCCAGGGGAATAGCATGGTGCCTCAAAAAAAACTAGCAAATATATATTTTATATAATATATCAGCCTTATTTTGTGCATGTTTTAGCGAGGGTTGGATTGCATGTTTTAAGGTCCCATCCACTGCTACTATTCTAGGATAGCTTCTGCCCCACTCTAGCCACTGGAATATAAGGAATTTTAATGATTTACCAGAAGGAAGAGATATTGTTTGTGGTCAGGATTAGGATTAAATGAATTAGGGTGAAATAAGGCTATAGATATGATCCAGTTCAAATCCCTCATTTTGTAGAGAGATGACACAAATTAGTGAGCAGCAAGATTCAATCCCAGGTTGAATTCATGCCAGATTCACTGCTCTTTACCCCACATTATGCATTCTGTCTTTTGGAAAGGTCAGGATAATATTTTAAGTGCATCTTGGCTATTCACCTCCAAGTAGCCTAGCTCTTACTAGACATCATCCTTATTCTCTCTAGCAATTGATTGAAAGGAACTGGATGTGTATTGATTATAATTTTTTTCAACTCTAAAGGAACACTGAAACTAGACAACCTGCCAGAGATCATATACTCAGGTAGGACTAAATCCTAAAACAACCAGCTTAATGTTTAATAGGAAAATACATGGACCATCAGAGGACTCTTTTTATTATTATTATAGCTTTTTACATACAAGATATATGCATGAGTAATTTTTCAGCATTGATAGTTGCAAAATCTTTTGTTCCAACTTTTCCCCTCCTTCTTTTCACCCCCTCCCCAAGATGGTAGGTGGACCAATACATGTTAAATATTTTAAAGTATATGTTAAATACAATCAGAGGACTCTTGAATGCGAGGCTGACTATTCAAAGGGAAAGAAAACTTTTGAGCCTCAAAAGTTGAAATTTAGCCCAGTAGAAATCACTAATGTGGCCAAGTTTGAGGAGTGCTCTATAAAAGTATTAATCAAATAAGATTAAAGGAAAACTAGGGTACATTGTTTACAATAGAAGTGGTATTCCTTTATTGCATTCATAGTTTTAAGTAGGACCTGGGAAAGGAGAAATCTCTTCCTGAACTTCGGAAGATACTGATATTAATTCCTAGGGTCTCTTTGTCCCTCAAATAACAATCTGATAATAAAAGGATGGGGAGATCATATCATTGGCTCAAAGGCAGCACCATTCAAACATTAAACGCATTAAAACATCTTTTTAGTGCCCTGTCAATAGGATATTTAAGGAAAAGGAATGGATATTACCAATATTTATTTCTTTTATCTATTTTACAATTTTGTTCATTCTAATTTTTAAGTAATTTGTCTACAGTATTTCTTATAGGAAATATATCAAAAAAATACTTAGTATAGGGTCTTTTTTGTTTCTGGCCTATAAAAACCCTTTAGTGGACAGAGACTTTGAGGATTTGGGCTAGTGAGTTTTGTACAGCTTGTCTAGGAAAGGCTTCCACTTGAGACTCTGAATAACTGACCATGAGTTCCCATAGTCAAGGAATTCAGATGTTGATGCTTCCTCAGAATGATGATGAGGTATGCTGTATGCTGTTTGTTTATTACAGTGGCCACTGTGTGTTAATTGTATATTAGTTTTATTTGAGTTTCTTTTTCCCTTATGTCTTATTTAAATCAAAGTTCTGAGCAGTAATAAACTTGTACCCTCTTTTAAGACTATGCCCGTTGAAATGTGGCATTTCACCCAGATTAATCTTACATCAGATCAGACTCTTTGTGACTCTGTGGAACATATCATGTCAATACTATCCTTGGGGTTTTCCTGGCAAAGATACTACAGTGGATTACCATTTCCTTCTTCAGTAGATTAGGGCAGGGAGATGTTAAGTGTTTCATCCAAGAAAGTGTTTGGGGATGGATTTAAAATCAGGTCCTTTTGACTCCAGGCATAGCATTCTAACTACCACTTAGGTGCCTCTTTTGTACAGATTGATGGTCCCATTTCTATTTGAATTTGATACCACTAGCCTAGCACACTAAAAGATTAAATGATTTATCCAGGATCATACTGTTAGCATGAGTCAGAAGTTGGACATGAGATGATTCTCTGCTTTGCTATTTGCTTTGTCTGTGTTTTACATTGATTGAGTGATATATCTACTAATTCATTCCAGTAAAATATAAGCTCCTTGAAGGCAGCTTGATGGGGACTGTTTTTATTTTGTCTTTGTATCCTCGGGGACTAGTTTGGAATTTTCAGATTTAGAAAGTAGTTTAGAACCATTTATTCTAGCCCATGTCTAAACAAGAGTTCATTCTATAACTTTCCCAACAAGTAGCTGTCAAACATTTCCTTGCAGACTTAAAGTCTTGAGGATTTGGGTACAGTGAATAGAATGTTGGATCTGGAGTCAGGAAATTCCCAGTTCAAATTTAGCTTTAAATCTTAACTGTATGACCTTGGGCAAGGAATTTAATCTCTGCTTCAATTTACTCAGCCATAAAATGGGAATAACAAAAACATCTACTTTATGGTGTTGTTGTAAGTACTAAATGAGAAAAAAATTAATATACTTAATACAGGACTTGGTATATTTTAGATGCTTAGTACATGCTCATTCCTTTCCTTTTCCCTTCTCCCATTTCTCAGTTGTATTGGAAGGGGAATTATGTCCTTGTGTGTTGTACCAGATGGCCTCTGGCTTTCCTTTCAACTCTTTGATTTTGAGACGTGCTCATGAATCAGTTATCCACCCCAACTATGGGATCTACTCTAATAGTCCTTGCAAAGCCACCTCAACAAAACCATTTCAAAACCATTCTTGCCTTCATCAATCTGCATAATAGCACAGGGATGGGGAACTTTTATTTGCCAAGGGCCATTTGGATATTTGTAACATTCATAGGCTGTACAAATTTATCAACTTATAGAACTCAAGCTGTGGGTTGTTGTCTCTAACTCTCAGCTCATCACTGCCTGCAGTTGCTTAGCAAATTATTTCTAGGGCCTTAAACAACCCTGTCTTAGCACCTAGTCAAGGTGCTGCTAAGGATTCAATGAACTACAAGAACTAAGAAAGCTTCTGAATGTCACAACCTAATGTTTCTTTTGCCTTGGACTTCCCCAGGAAAAAGCTTTCAGAGTAAGCAATGCAGGAGAGATTACTGGATACCTGTTAGCCTGTCATGTGCAGTAGGAACCAATGACTAGCAGAAATGTGTCTGTGATTTGGCTGATTGCACTCAGGGCCATCTGGGTTTGATTTTAGAAGTTTCCTATGCTCTTGTCATAAGCTATCATCCCTGAGGTAAAGTCTGGGACCTGCATAAAAGTATTTTAAAGCAGATTTTAAGCAAGATTTGGCAGAAAGAGCACTAGATTTGGGGTAGGAGACCTGAGAGATGGTCTGGCATTGCCACTTACTATTTATGTGATTTTGGGCAGGAAATTTCACTTCCAAGCTTCTGTTTTCTCCTCTGTCAAATAAGGACACTCTTTATCCATGTCCAACCTCCTATTGAGAAAATCCTCCATTCCAATGGAAAATCAAGTGAGATAAGGATGTAAGGCATTTGGTAAAAATCTCCCTATAAATATAAGGTATAAAGAGATAATGAATAAAGGGGAAAGGGGCCAATATGTGCAAAAATATTTGTAGCAGCTCTTTTTGTAGTGACAAGGAACTGGAAATTGAGTAGATACTCATTAGTTGGGGAATGGCTGAATAAGATATGATATATGAAGATAATGGCATATTTTTTGTTCCATAAGAAATGATCAGCAGGCTGATTTCACAAAAGTATGGAAAGAATTACATGAACTGATACTGAGTGAAATGAGGAGAACCAGGAGAATATTGTACACAGTAACAAGGTCCATCAGATCTGGCTGTTCTCATTATTGAAGTGATTCAAGGCATTTCCAATAAAATTGGGATGGAAAATGGCAATCACATCCAAAGAGAGTACTATGGAGACTGAATGTGGATCAAAGCATAGTATTTTTACCTTTTTGTTTGTTTGTTTTTTCTTTCTCATGTTTTTTCCCATGCTTTTTCTTATACAGCATGATAAATATGGAAATATATTTAAAATAAATAAACAAATATAAGGGATATTGATCCACCTCACTGAATCTTAGGTTTTTCAACTGTAAAGTAATGACTTTTTGGCATAAATTATCTTTGAAGTCTTTTGTAGTCATAACTGCTATGATTCTTTGATGATTGTCAGGAAGGGCTCATTTGCCTTTCATTTGTTAGTGCTCCCCACCATTAACAACATTTTTGTATGTATATGTATATGTCACATACAGTATACCATATGCATACAGTGTCACAAAAATCAATGCTGTTTGAGCTATCACATTTATGCATGCATGTATATTATATTTATATAAATTATAAATTAAGTTATATATGTATTATGTGGCACACTCTATCATTTGTATATTGATGTTTACTATTTTACATATTTATATTCATATATCTTTATGTGCATGTATATGTGTATATGTATATATGTATATCTATCTATCTATCTATCTATCTGTCTATCTATACACACACAGATATACTGGTTGTCCCAAAAATCTTGGTGTAGTGTTAAGCTATTAAATCTCAAATCTCTTGTGGTATTCTATTAGTATGTATGTGCATATACCACATGCATACAAACATATACCCATATACAAAAAAAATGAATTTTTTGGAGATAATAATAATAATAATAATAATACTTGTTCTATTTCATAGATGCAGTAGCTTATAAAAGAATAGTTTGAAAAGTAATTTACCAACCTTAAAGTGAACTCTAAAGTTATTGGTCTGGCATGGACTTATATATAATTATCTTTCAGCATGTATCTTCATAGAAGAATGCCAGCTTCTTAAGGGGAGGGGTTGCCTAATTTTTGTATTTATATCCCCAACCTTTAACACTTAATAAATGCTTGTTGATTGACTACAAAATGAATCAGTTCCCATTTTCTTGTCAGGGCAGGGACTCCTTGGACAATCTGTGACAGAAATAGGACTTAGAGGTAAACACCCATGCTGACAGAGACTTAGAGGTCTGTGATTGCTCTCTGGAAAACTCAGCTGTTTATTTTGGGAGCCCTTCAAGCTTAGTACACTTGGTACTGAAAGACAGCTTGGATTTTTAGATTTCATCTTCATTTCTATAAAAAGAGAAAGACTAATTTTGGTTCAAATATCGCAAGTCAAATGAGGATAGCCTGGCTCCAGTCTGGTCTCTAAAAAAAATTTTCACAGCAAAACATGGAAAGAGGCACTTCAATCATTTCAAGTCTGAATTTAAACATCCTCAGAAAAATGGAGAAAATCTTTAGCTTTGGAAGCTAGTTGTTGTGAAAATGCAATCGACTAGTTGGTAAAAGCCTAAGGTAATATATTGTACTATACTTCATGTACTAAACTTATAATATCAATAGCAGTTTAAAATTGCTTTCTCATCCATTATCTGATTTTATCTTTTGGGAACTCTTTAGGGCTAATTAAGGGTTATAATTAGAAGTCAAAGGATCTTAGAGTTGGAGTCTTCAAAAGTCATTTAGTCCCCAACTTCTTAAATTATGATTTAAGACCCTAAATGTGGATGTATAACTGAATTTGGGGGAATCACAAAATTATGATTTTGTAAATGTTTTATTTGTATATCTATTTTATATACTCATATTACTGGGGTCATGTAAAAAATTCTTGGGTGAAAAAGAGTCACAGGTGGAAAAAGTTTAAGAAGCCCTATCCAGTTCAACACTTACAGAAAGTATAGATTCCTTCAACATTCCTGACAAGTAATTACTACTTTCCAAATAAACTATAACTATTAATGGGAAACTGATTACACTCTGTAAAAGCTCATGACATTAATTGTGTAGCTCTGATTTTTGTCAAACTCTGATATCAAGAATTTAGTATTCTACTAGGGCGATACAAGGAGATAAGAAAAGATCAAATGCTAACAATTAGAAAATAAAGAAAAAGCTTCCTTTGAGAGATGAAATATGAATAAACATTTGAAGAAATAAGATTTCTAAAAGTAGAGAAAGGAAACTATTTCAAGAAGGGGGATAGCCTATGCAAAGGCATGGATCAAGAGATGGATTATGAATTCATAGAAGAGCACATAGGTAAGTTAAGTTGTGAATATGATCTAGAGCAAAATTGTGAAGTGCCCTAAGAAGAGAATGTATTTTATCCTACTAACAATTGGGAATCACTGAATTTTCTTGAGCAAAAGAATGATGTAGTCAGATTTCTGTTTTAGGAAAATTATTTTATTAAATAAGGTCTATAAGTCTGTTGCAATAGGATTTGGACTTGGAAGGGACTTTAGGGATCATTTAGTTCAACTTCCTATTTTATGGATGAGGAGGCCAAATGACACTGGTGTAACACATTTAATAGTTGGAAGCAGTATTTTGAACTCAGCTTTTCCAGATTGCAAGCTAAGCTTCCCAACAAGTCTACTACTTAGTCACTTCTAGCCAGAAGTGTGGTGATGTGTGCCTGACTTAATAGAGTAGTAGTTCTGGATATGGAAAGATGAAGATAAATAAGAGATAATCCTGGAGGTGGGATCAATAAGACTTAGAAACTCATTAGATATGATCAATAAATAAGAGAGAAGAAGAGTTAAGGTCGTGTACCTTGTTGATTAGAAGCACAGGAATGCCTTCAATACAATAGGAAAGTCTGGAGGAGGGATGGATTTAGTTCTTCATAGGGGAAGATGAATTCCATCTTGGGCATGTTAAGTTTAAGTTGCCTATGAATCATCCTGGCAAAGATGCCTAATAGGCAATTGGTGGTGCAAGATTCGAGCTCAGGAAGGAAAGTAGGGCTGGATAGATCAATTCAGGTTTCGAACTCATGGGAACTGGTGAGATCATCAAGGAATATGGTATAGAGAGAAGAAAGCCTAAGATAAGGCTATGGAAGACATCCGTAATTAGGGAGCAGGGCATAGATGATCCAGTAATATAGACTAAGAAGAGGCAGTTGGATAAATAGGAGGATGTTCCATAAGAGAACAATAACTTAGGAGGAGCAATTATCTTGGAGAAGGGAAAAATAAACAGTGGTAAATACTGCAGAGAAGTCAAATGGGCTGAGAACTGAGAATAAGCTAATGGATGTGATTTTATAGCCATGAGATCTCTTGTTTTTGGCAAAGCATAAGAAAAGATTCTCTTTTTAAAGAGAAGGGGAGAAGAGGGGAAAGGAAACTTGAAATGAAGAAAGTTTGTAATAGTCATTTCAGGGAGTAAGATAGAGTCAATTAGGGAATAATAAAAGATGGCCCTTTAGCAGTGATGGACCACTTGAGATTAGATAACAGGAATTTATCCTGGACCCATTGATATCTTTGGCAACTCTTGATTGGGAGAAGGAAAAGTAACTGATGAAAGTAGTGTATAAAACCCAAGGCTGAGAATTGGCAAGGCATGAAAAATAGCAATAGGAACAACAAGAAGGTTATGATGAAGGATATATTAAGAGGAGATGAAGTAAAGGGAGAGATGGATAAGAGGGAGTTATGATCAGAGAGAAGAATTTAAGAATTCTTATAATGGTAGAAAACTTGGGATAATGATGGGATCTGCGTAGAAACATTCCTGTGTTTGAGCTGCAATGAAGTCATAGGTCCATAGAAGTTGAGAATGATGAACTGGGAGGTCAGGTGATTTGATGGGACATCATCTTGTATATTGAAATCGGGAAGTATAAAAGGAAGGTTAAAAGTGGAAAGAAAAAGTATGAAGTAAATACTGATCTCTTTCAGTAAGAAGAAGAATGATTTGGGGTCTATTTGATAACTCTTGCCATGATCTGGGTAAAATGGTGATTCTTACTGGTATAAATCTTAAAAGAGGAGAAAGTATTAAGTGAGGCATTAGGGTCTGGGTCCACAAGTGATCATAAAAATCAAAAAGTAGACAGAGGACATGAAAGGACTATTCAGGACTGTAGAGAGTAACCAGGGATCCAGTATCTCCTGAGGACAGCCAGGTTTTTGTGAGTGCAAGAAGATGAGCCTATATGAGGAAGTGAGGCTATTATGATGAGACATTTTCATGGGGCCAAATGGTTATAGAGGGCAGTATTAGTTATAAACAGTGGAGGGAATAAAACTAAGATAAATGGGGATGAGGATGGGACAATGGCTTCAGGGAAAGGAGTTTTGAGCCTAGCCAGCCAATGATTCTGAATCATTGAAATTAGGAAAAGAGTCTTTTCTGTCATCCAAACTGGTGAGGTTTGCCAGACATGGGATTGCTATACCATTTGATTCAGTTTATTACTCTCATGGGTCCTGTTAGCAGATGGTAGTATCAGATAGACCTCTTTCCAACACAAAGGAACAAGGGAGATTAGGTCTGGCTTCAGATGCACTGCTAGAAAAGGTCCCAGAATAATTTTTTACATTCATAAAGTTTCTTGATCTGGCTTCTCATTCAGGTTCATATCACCTTGCCTTTGTGGATTATTTCAGTGGCCTCCTAATTGATCTCTCTGCATTCAATTTACCCTTTTCTCTCTCCAATCTATCTTTCACAGAGCTGCCCAAATAATTTTCTTAATGTACAAGTCTGATTTTGTCATATTCATGTTCGAGATGCTTTAGTGATTCATTATTGCCTCAAGATTGAATACAAACTATATGCTTGGCATTTCAAGTCATTAATGAGCTGACTCGAGTCTATTTATCTAGACTGATGAGTGAGTCAATGAATGAATGAATGGACAAGTGTCATAGAGGAAAGTGCATTGTACCTGGGGGTCAGGAAGACTTGACTTCAAATCTGGCTTCAGGTTTGACAGTATGGAGGTCATTTGCCTCAGTTTCCTCCTCAGTAATATAGAGGTAAAATGAGAAAATATTTGTAACCCCCCCTTTGCAAACCTTGAAGTGCTGTGCTATTTATATTATTATTATGAATGAGAAATTTTTTACTGAATGTATGTAATAGTCGTATAAATAGAAAAAGTTAGCTAGTATCTATTTATATTAACAAAAGAGACAATACATAAAAGAAAAAAAATCACCTTCTGGGCAGATGACTACCATGTCATCTAAGTTGTGTGAAAAATCACATAATTTTCTTTTCCACATTCTACTTTCAGCTTAAATACAACATGTTATTTACTATCTCCTGTTTTTTTTGCCATTCCTCATGTTTAGAATGCTTTTTTCTTCACTTTCTTTTGAAATCTCAATTACTTTTAAATCTTAGCTCATGTTGTTCCTTAAATTAGACTTTTCTTGATGCCCCCTAGGTTTGAGTTCACTATCCACATTCCCAGACTCCCCAGTTTGCTTTGTATTTACTAATGCATATACACCTGATGTTCCCCCTAGTAGAATGGGAGCCCCTTAAGAATGATTTTATATCTCCAGTATCTGTCACAGTAATTCATTTATAGGCAGTGGCTGCCATAGGCAACTAGGTAATACAGTGTATAGAATACTGGATCTGAAATCAGTAACACGAGTTTAAATTTGACCACAGACTAGCTGTGTGGTCCTGGACAAGCAACTGAAGTTTTGTTTGCTTCAATTTCAACTGTAAAATGGAAATAATAATAGCATCTGCTTTCCAAAATTATTGTGAGGGATTAAATGTATTTGTAAAATGCTTAGCACAGTGCTTGGTACATAGTAGGTACCATTTATTTTCATTTGATTTTCTTCCTTTTCTCTCCCCCTACTCCAACATTCTTGTTGAAACTGGACAAGTCTCATGCTAGAATTTTATGCATGATTCCTCACCAAATATCGGAAAGCACTGATAGCATTTTGCCTCCATCTTAACCAAACTACACCATCTCATTTACTTCAGCTGTAGCAGCTATTATCCCCGTCTCACAGACAAGGAGACACTGAAATATAACATGAGTTGTTAAAGCCATGTGGTAAAAGAGCCAAAAATAGAGTCCAGGTTTCTATAAACTCCTCCCTGTTTCTAAAAAAGTTTGCAAAATAATTTACATGAGTGAATCTCGTTTGAGCATCATAATAACCCCATGAGTCAAGTGCTATGGATAATCTTAAATTTTCATTGCAGATGAAGAAAATGAGACTCAGAGATGTTACTGTAACATCTTTATTTTTTTTATTCAAAACTTTGCAAACATAAAAAATGAACATTTCCATAAAAAGGGAATTATATGTGAAACTGTGAATCTATGTGATATAAAGCTTGCTTTTTAAATAAAAAAGTATATTATAAATTCAACATGTTGCTTTCAGAACTGGCTTGCTGGTCTGTGGTTCCCTCTATTCTCTTTTATACATTAAAAATGCTTCAAAAACTTTCTTTTTTCTCTCTCTTTGACATCATCATTCATAGCCCTCCCAACATTTTCTTTCCTATAAAGAAAATACAATCTTTATAGAAAATAAGCAATCAAGCAAAAACATCCACATATTTACCAAATCCCTTCCCCCCAAAATTTGTTATTTTTCACCTTGAGTCTGTCCTCCATTTGTCAGAAGATTGATTGCTTCTAGATCACATTTTGTCTTCTGCATGAAAAATACAAGCTCTAGATCTAAAAGGAAACTTGGAGATCATGTATTTCAGCCTACTTAGTTTCTAGATGAACCAAGAACTTAGAAGGGAGAATAAGATCATACCAGTAATAGGTACAGAGGTAGTATTCTTATGTGCTTTCTATTATACCTTCCGTTTCTGCATATATACTTTTCAATTTCCTCTTAATGATCAAGAAGTTGCAGAAATTATTGAGAGACATGCTTGAAGCTATAGTTGTCTTTAAAGTTGCTGCTTTAAAGAAATCAACACATCACACATATAAGTTGTTTATTTTTACATTTCTAATTCATGTTTTAGAAGAGAAAAATTGTCTACATCAAAGACACTTTATATCTCCTAGTTGTATTTATTTATTCACTCACTCTTTTTATTTGTCTATCTATCTGTCTACAGCATCCATCTATCTATGTCCACATCTTAGGATAGCAGAATCTTCTTACCATGTCAGTAGATCAATAAGCCTTTATTAAATGTTTATTATCATTATTGTTTTTAGATTTTAATATATTATATTTTATATTAATATATTATATTTTATATTTATATATTTATTATTATTATTAAGGAGTTGGGGGAACAAAGGCAGAAATGAATCAGTGTCTATCCTCAAGTAGCTTACAAGTGAGATATAACATGTATCCATATAACTGTATGTAAAATAAAAATAACTCATTTTGGGGGGCAATCCTAGTAGAAGGAAATCAATAAAAGTTTAAAGTTAAAAGTGGGACTAGGCCTGAGTTTTAAATAAAACAAGAGAATCAAAAAAGCATAAATGAAGAGGGGTACTTTCAGAAATGAGGAACAACTTGTACATAGATTTAATATTGTCAATGGATTGTCACGTGTGAGGGACTGCAAGGAGGTCAGCAGAGGTAAACCAGTGGATCCTAGAGTATATGAAGTGGAGAAATGTAGAGCGAGTCTACTGTCAATATTTCATATGAGAGAGTTTTTCTGTGCTTTCTATGGAAAATATCTCTTATCCAGAGAAGATAGCACAATATAGTGGAAACTATATTTTGTTTGGAAAGTATTGGAAACTATGCTTCTGACCCTCAGTTTTCTCATCCATAAAATGGATATAATAATACCACACCTATTTCATAGGATCATTGCAAAGAAAATATTTTGTGACTAAAACAATGGAAATAGAAACACCAAAAGACAATAGATTATAAATTAATGTAGCAGACAATTTTGATTCCAGAGAACTGATAAAAAATATAATTGCTTACATTCAAATAGAACTTTAAAGTTTTCAAAGCTCTTTATATACATTAGCTCATCTGATCCTTATAACAACACTTATTCCTATTTTATAGTTAAGGAATGGAGGTCAAGTAACTTTTCTAAGATCACTCAGCTAGTGTGTGAAAAAGAATTCATATTTTGGAATATCTGACACCAAAATTGATGCTGCTGCATGTCTCTCCTTTCAAAAAACAAACTAAAGAAAACCAAAAAAATGGTGCACTATGGGTTTAGAGTGTTGAAAACTCTGACCACACAGTATGTTGAATGATTTTGCTTAACTAGTTCTCTTGGAAACAAGGAAACATTCTGTAGGGGAAAGAGGTTATTAAGTAGCAACCATGACAGAAAATTTAAAAAAAAATCCCAAGTCTCTGTAAAACACTAAAAAAGTAAATGCTCAACAAAGCTTGAAGGGCTAAATAAATATGAGCTATTGCTGTGATGATGATGAGTCTTTGATTGTTTGCTGACTCGTAAATAGCATGTACCTATAGAATCCCCACTGCTGGATGAATTATATTCATTGTAGAAAAGGGAGCCACACTTATTATTTCAGGGGGCCAGGGGGTAGCATCATTAAAACATCAAAAACACTAAAGTAAAACACAAAAATAACTAAAATACAGCACAAAATGTATTCTTTCTTGGATTTCCATTATGCGACTGCCTGAGGGAAAGAGAAGAGAGGCTAGGTTTCCCACACTGATACACTATTTGATATAGTGTGATAAAGACTTAGAAAAATTGACAGATTAAATTGGAATAAGAGCCAAGGATGTTTGCTCCCAGAAAGCTATTAAAAGCAATTTGATTGAGCTGGGGTTTTAGTAAGAACGTTTGGGGCTTTGGTGATCTCTCTTCTGAAGTCACCAGGACAAAAGAAAGTGGAGGGTGGGGGCAGGATGGGTTGCTAAGAAAGGCATCAGTTTCCCAATTTTAAAGCATTGTTTTGATGGTGAGAATATTCACAGGGAATTTGGTGATGGAAAAGAAGTCACCAAGAAGAAATAGATCCATAACTAAAGGCTTCCACGGAGGAGGAGGATAGGGAGGAGACTAGGAGAGAGAGAGATTTTGAAACACTCAGTTCAGAGAAAAGGGCACTAGCCTAGCAGCCAAGAGACACAAACTTGAACCAGCCCCAAGAACATGGACTAATACAATATTGTGAAAAGATGGCTGGATCTGGAGTGACAACCTGAACCTGAACTTCAATTTTGACTCTAAAAATAGGTATTGTTGTGCCACAGTTTCTCTAATTGTCCTGACTCAGTTTCCTTGAATTGTTCTGCCTCAGTTCCTAATTGTTCTGCTCAGTCCTGCAAAACCATCCCTCCCTCCTAATCATCACGATCCAGATAAGGAGAAAGACCTTCAGTCTTAGACATAATGCCCCAGACCTTCCCTACTTATCAGAATGTCAGGTGCTTCCCCCCATTCTGTCATAGTTCTTCCTGATCCCAACTTATCAGAATATCCAGTGCCCCCCCCACCCTGTCAGAACTGGATCAATAATCCATTCCCTCTCTTAGAGGTCTTTCTCTGCCCCTGCCTCAATCTACCCGGTTCTCTTGGAGCCACGTGTGTATATATACTTCATGACAAGCACACATTAGCTGCTGGATTCTTGGAGATAGTCTCATTCAGCCCTGGGACCAAACTATGGATCCATTGGGTCCCAGTAAATCTCTCCCTTTCAAATAAAATATTAAAACTCTCTAATCTCTATCTTGCCTCAGTTTCTCCAACATTGCAGTATAGACTCTGAATAAGAAAGATTTGGAATCAAATTCTGACTCTGACACTTTTAGTTATGGACATGGGTCAGTTACTTTAACTCTCTGATCCTCAGTTTTTGTGTTATAGAGATAATAACAACTGTAACTGTAACTATAATATTTATCTCATGAGATGGTTGTGAAGATCAATTATATATGTTATATATATATATATGCATGTATACACACATATATGTATGTAGAAGCACATATACACATTTACACACATATATGGAGACCATTCCCTGGCCCTGGCCCTGTGTCATAAACCATTTCTAGCTTAATTATTATATGCAATTTATCATTATGTGGATGCCTTGCATTTTTATAGTGCTCTATACTATTCAAGTTTCCTTAATCATGCCTATAATAGTCAAATGATCATCTCTCCTAAACTTGTCCTTCCATCCCAGCTTCCCTCTTTCTGTAAGTGGCAATTTCATCCTCCCATTCTCCTAATTTTGTAAACTTGGGGTAATTTTGGACTCTTACCTCTCTTTCAGCTCTATATGTCTAATCATTTGACAAAAACTGACAACTCCCAGTAAGATTTATCTCTCACCAAACCCTTTCTCTCTAGTCACTGCCATCACCTTAGTCCAGGCCCTTATCAATTCAGTTCTTATCTAGACTATTGTAAAGGACTTCTAATTGGTCTTCTTGTATCCAGTCTCTCTCCCTTCAAATCCATCTTTCTCATAATTACTATATATTTTCCTAATGCATGTCTCTGAGCATGTCACTTCTACACTCAAAAACCTGGGATAGCTAGCTCCCTATTGTTTGTAGAATAAAACACCAGTGTGAAAACAAGTTACCTTTCTAAACTCATTTAACACTTTCCCTTCATATAAATCCACTCAAATTGGATCACTAGCTATTAACTAAACCTAACATTCTATCTTCCACTTCAGTGCATTACCCCATGCTTCAAATGTAATTTTTCATCATCTTAGCTTATTAAAATGCTTTCTTTCTTTCAAACCTTAGTTTAAGCTATTGCCTCCTTTGGGGAGTTTTCTCCAATCCTACAGGATGAGAGCATTCTCTCCTTCCTTTTATTTGTTGTAAGCTTCAAATGAGATATTTTTATAAAACTCACCAATCATAAAAAAACTGTAAATGCTATTATTATTATTCTTATTTTTCTTGGGATATACTTCAGTTGATCTTTTGCCTTGTATTAATCAACAGAAACGAGGCATTATTCTCTTATAATCTCTCCTATTTACCTTGGGTAATAATACTTCCCCACCCCCTACCACTCACTAGCCATTTTTTTATTTGTTTGTTTGTTTTGTTTTTTGTTTTTTTTTAGTCCAAAGATCATTGTCCTCAGCTAGGGAAATGAAAGCCAATTAAAAGTGAACAAATCTACTTTCTTGTTTTATTCTATGATTTCACACACAAAACACAAATAGACACACAGATTTTGAATAGTGATTATAGTTATACTCTTGATCTGCCCCTTTTTGTTATTCTAATTAAAAATTCCCCTTTTCTTTTCTTTGGTTGCCCTTGTCAACCTCAGTTGATTCTGAATTTTGGTACTCCTACCTAATGGAGAATATTTGGGTGAAAAAAGCAAAACATAAACAAAACTAAGAAACAATATTGTAAAATATATGATAATCCATAGAGTGCAAGCCATCCTGAAATCAGGGGGACCTGAGTACAAATATGACTGCAGACACTTACTATTGGCTATCTGTGTGATGCTGAGCAAGTCACTTAACCTTACGTGTCTTGCTTCCCCCAGAAAATAAATAAAAAATAAAAAAGCCACAAACTCAGAAAAAGGGAAGAAGGAATTTGGAGAAATGTTGATGTTGATAGTGACAGAGATCACAACCTTTTTCTCTCCTTTTTTTCTTTTCTGTTTCTGACTTTCTCCCTTGTATCTGTCTTTTTTTCTCTCTGTAACTGTCTTTTTCTTTGTGTCTCATCTTTATTTCTCTCTGAATTTGTCTTTCTGTCTCTACAGGGGAGTCTCCCTGGCTTCCTCTTCCAAACAAAGAATCAATTGACTTCAATTAGCATAACTTCCTAATCCTTAGCAGTGCTTTTACATTTTTGAATCCTCCGAGTTGTAGAAGACACCATTTTCTGCACTATAGCTGGCAGTTTGGGTGCCTAAGGCCATTCAGCTGAGGAAGGAGAAGAGAACAGCACTGTCCTCCAGTGTGCAGGTGAAGAGAGAGACGTGCTGGGCTTGCCTGAGGTCACACAGCAAGCTCATGACAGGGCTGAGAAGAGATCTGGTTCTACTGGCTCCTAGTTTCAATGCTCCAAAAGAAGCCACTTCACCAGAGAAAGCAGCAAGAATAGGTCTTAAGTGGTGGAAGTGTAATCACCAGCAAGAACTTCTCTAAGGAGATTTTTTTTTTTGGTGGATGAGAGGTAATGAGGACTTCTCAGTATCATTTCATTCACATCTCCTTAGTGTCCATATGCCTGTTCCACATGTAATTTGACATGAAAGAGTGAAAAATCGCAGTTGAGCAGGTGGTTTTGTAGATTTGAGGTTGAAGAGCAGAATGGGACCTAGTGGATGGCACTGGGTACAACTTCAATGATGGGAGCAGGGGAGTATCTGACAACATCCTATTTTCATTAATTACTCTTGTTAACTAGTATGAAATGTAGTTGTTTTTATACTACAAAAAAATGCAAGTGTTGCCAGAACCTTCTGAATTTCAGTGCCCTGGGGCAAGCCTGATCATGACTCTGTCAGGTTTTCTGTCAGATCCTGTATACAGGACAGACTACACAAACCATTGATATTTGTTTCTTCTTCCTCTGACCTTTATTCAATGTTCTCTTATCTGACAGTACTTGTGGATTCACATGATTGTCCCTGGGATGACAAACAGATGCTTCTACTTCAGGGGATCCAGCTCCCTCATCTCTGGAAAGAGCATCATGTCAGTTACTTAGCTTCAAGTGTTTGACTGTCCTTTTCTGAGTGACCTCCAATTACCTTCTGAAATTTAATCAGAATTTCCCTCTCTGCTTTAAGATTCCTTTACTTCTTTATTTTATTTTAGTGACATTATGAACAATATTTAATGTTAATATAATTCATTAAACCTGCTTTATATATATGTATATATTTATATATGTAATTAATATCATTGAATACATTTTCAGTGTTTCAATTATTCTATAGGATGTTTTGTCTATTCTTTTATTCCCATCATTGTTTCCTTTTATATGACAGTGCTTAATGTATTTTATGTTCTTTTGATTTTTTTTTGTTGTGTATTATTTCATAAAGAGCTTTCCTTTCCTCATACTTTTCAATTTTAATTGAATTGCAATTTCATAATTCATTTTACTATTCCCCTTTTGTTGAACATTTTATGTTCGATTTTTGTTTTTGTTTTTTGTAATGGCAGATGATTCATCAAAAATCTTTGAATAAACAATTTGTTTTTATTTTGTTAACATTTTCAGAGTATATCTTAAGAATTAAATTATTATGTCAAAATATATAATACTTGCATAAAATATTTTGGAGGTAAGTAGGTAGCAGAGTTAGAGTACAGGACTTGGAATTGGAAAGACTGGACAGTTAGTCCTACCTCAGGCATTTAATAGTTATGTAAATGAGAAGTTATTTGAACTCTTTCTCAGTTTCCTCCTCTGTAAAATGAGGATAATAATTGCCCCTACCTCATAGATTTATTGTGAGGAGGAAAATGAATTAATTTATGCAAAGCATTTTGCAAGCTTAAAGTGTTCATTAAATACTTTTAAATAAAATACTTTTAAATTAAATAACTTTTGACTACTTATCCATTGTGGAATTTAAAAATTTAATATTTTTTAGACATTCAGATGTCAAATTTTTATCTGTTGTATTTACCCTTAATAATTTGAGCCCATTTTTCTTATTGATCAATGTTTAATTACACACTTTTTCTTTTAATCCAATAAAGTCTGATCTTGTACTTAATAATTTCTCTTGGGGAAGGAATCTGGGAAGATGGTGAAATAGCTTGGTAAATTTCAATCTCTCCAGATTTCCTCAACAATAAAAAAAAGAAAAAAGAAAAAAGAAAAAAAAATCTGTGCTTCAGGGTGAACATAGACTAGTTAAAAACAAAAAGATTTGGGGCAGAACAAGGATTCTCCTGATACAACCCAATAAGACCAGGATTTATGTGAAGTGCTAACACCTCTGGGCTAGCTCTCAGAAACACCTATTGAGGCCTCCTCCAGATAACTAGGTGTAGTGGGAACCACAGAGACTTTGACCTTCTGGACTGTTTGTGAAGTCCAAGTTTTAGTCTATCTAGGATTTTAGTCTAGGAAGATTGAGTGAACCTCTGCTGATTTCTAACACCAGACCCAGCTGAGTTGCAGGAACAAGGTCCTGGGTGAATAGGAGCCAGCTCTGGGTGAGTGCAGAAACAGCAGGGTAGGGAAGCTGTTGTAGGGACTTACAGGAGGGTGGAGTTCTTGGTTTGGGGGTCCTAGTCATAATGAAGAGTTGAAGAAAAGCTTGAGGCACCCCCCACAATTAAAAGTACTTATACTAATACTTTTTATTTTTTTTTTTTAATAAATCAACAAAGAAAAAGGAATCCCACCATAAAAACCTATTTTAGAAACAGGGAAGACTGGGATTCATCTTCAGAGGAGGACACTTTAGTAAAAAAAAAAAAAAAAATCTATCCCGAAGAGTAACATGAAATGGCTCCCTGACCAGAGAGAATTTATAAAGAACTAAAAAAAAAGAATTTTAAAGTAAAATGAGAGGAAAAACGAAAATATAAAATAAAATAAAAACAATCCAAGAAAAACAAGAAGATTATGGGAAAAAAGTTAACCAACTAGAAAAGGAGGTACAGAGTCTCAAAGATGAAAATAATTCTTTGAAATTAGAATTGGCTAGGAGAAGTTAGCGAAGGTATGAGAGACCAAGAAATAACAAGAAAGATTACAAAGAATGAGAAAATAAAAAAGATTATGAAACATCTTCTAAAAAAAATGAAAGTTCTGGAGAACAGATCAAGAGGAAAAAATATAAGAATAATTGGACTGCCAGAAAGTTGTGACCAAAAAAAGAACCTTGACACAATAATGCAGGAAACAACCTTAGAAAATTGTCCTGGAGTGATAAAACATAAGGGGAAAGTAGAAATAGAAAAAAAATTACCAATCACCACCTCAAAGAAATCTTTTGTGGAAAATACACAAGAATATCATTGCCAAATTTAAAAAAAAAAACAGATCAAAGAGAAAATTTTGCAAGAAACAAACAAAAAATTCAAACATGCCTGAGTTACAATTAGAATTTTACAGGACTTATTGGCAGCTACAATAAAATACTACAGGTCCTGAAATCATATCTACTAACAATCAAAAGAACTAGGACTGCAGCCAAATATATCATATTCAGCAAAATTATCTATAGTTTTGAGTGAAAAAAAATTGACATTCTCCAAACTTGCAGATTTTCAGGACTTTCTATCAACCAAATCTGAACTAACAGAAAATTTAACATTTAAAAGCCATTATCAAAGATCAGTTTTAAGGAAGTTAGCATGGAGAAATTGTTTAAACGTGGATAAATTGTTTATCTTTTTTTTTTTTTTTAACAAGGGAAATGTATATTATATGTATAAGATCCACATCAACAATAGGGTAGTTCAAAACAAATATTAGCAGAGTTAAGGTTAAAAATAGTAATCATTATAAAAATGAGGTGTAGAGGAAGAATAGACAGGCATTAGAGGGGAGAGGATTCAGTTATGAAAGCCTACTCACATGGGGCATGAGTTCATTAGGCAATACTACATATTTAGCACTTTCCAAAATTTATAAATAAATAAGGGGGGGAGGAATAGGTGAACGGGGAAGCAAAGGATGAAGGAAAAAGGCAAGGGAGGGATGAGAAGTGTACTTATACCTATTAATTGCCAAGTTGCTAACCAATTTTCCAAAAATATTTGTTGAACATTATTTCCCAAGTTTTCTCTGTTTTGTTTTGTTTTTCTTTTTAGGTTTGGTATACCATATTTGGTAGCATGTCTGGGTTCTCTGTTTTATTCCATTAATTTATTACTCTATGTTCCCCTAGTGTCAGATAGTTTTGAAGATAACCAATTTGCAATATGTCTCAAAATTTGGAATCACAAGACCATCTTGTAGATAATTATCTACAGAAAAATAAATTGCTGAAGCTTGCAAAACAGGAAATTAATAATTTAAATAAACTAATCTCAAAGGAAGAAGTAAAATGAGTCATCTAAGAATTACTTTACTGTTACTTCCCCCCAATCTTACACATAAAATAAAACACTTTTTTTCAGTTGAATTCACATGTGAATTCTTTCAACTTTTCATGGATAAATTACATTATATTCATAAATATAGAGAAAGAGAATACTGTTTAATATCTTTGAGATAAATATGGTATTAAAATCTAGTAATTATATCATTAAAAAAGAAAATTGTAGATTAATTTTTATAATATAGATGAAAATATTAAATAAAATATTGGTTAATAGGATATAATAATGCATTTAAAATTGAATTTTCGTGACCATGCAGGTCTTATGCCAGATATATAAAGGCAGATAACTGTCAGCATTATGTAAACAACAACAAAATGTTAATAATATGGTATTTATAAGCAAACAAAGAATCATTTGTGGTTTAAAAATATAAAAAGGTTGAAAATGGAAGGATTTTTAAATTAACATACTAAAAATTATATCTACTTTGGTTCCAGAACCAATGTAATAGTGATGGCAAAATATTGGAAGCATTCTCACTAAAAATAGACACAAAATAAGGTTGCCTTCTTTCACCAGATTTTTCTTCTTTCCTTTTTAAGCTTTTTCAACCTTTAGATGGAACATTCCATTCTCCTTAATAATTCAGGGAATAGACAGGTATCCTTTAAAATGCTTTATTTTCCCTTCTAGAAGGGCAGTTACCTTATTCTTTTTAACACAGATAACAATCACTTGACCACTGAAGAATGGCAAATATTGAACAATCTATATATGATTACAAGTTATAGATTTCATCTTGGTTTCTATAATGTCTGGTTGAAAGATCCTCAGTGCTTTCCCACTAGTACGTCTTTTGATTACCTGCCTGGAAAATTTTCTTACAACCTTTTCTTTTTGACATCTCTCTTACTTCTTTCTCTCATCATTCTGCTTATATTCTCATTCAGTGTATGTTCCCCCCCCTTCTCTGAAAGAGACTCCCAAATTTAGTATGTTCTGCACCTTTCAAATTACTTTTGTATTTTCTTCCCTTTTAATATCAATCATCCTTTATCTCTTGCCCACTGCTTTCCCGATATTAGTAAAATTATGTCTTCCCTCTTGACTTTTTAAATGTTTTACCTGTGAAATAAAAGATTGGCTTAGGTGATACCCAACATCCCTTCTATGTTTGGGTTCCTAAGTAACTATTAATAGTTGATGAGGGGGATGAGAGATAAAATGAGTGGCCAATGGAAATGATGTTTAGTTCCAAAAAAAATGTTAAACTCATTTTCAATTTAGGGCAAAGTCCTAATTGGGTATTTATTTGATCGGTGGCTTCCTTGGTGGTCCTTTTGTTCATGCTGTACAAGATTTATTAATATATTGCAGTCCAGGGAAGATAGCCTACTGATATTTTTGGTTTCCCTTTTGTTTTTGCCTTTTCCTCACATAATGGTTGAGAATAAAATGACCAGAACCCTTTTTTGAAACACACTGTTGGCAAAGATTGGTTTTGGAAAAACCTCTTGAGTTCCATTCTTTTTTGTTCTTTCTATGATGCCTGGAACTTTAGGCTATATATATTCAGGATCAGATAAACTGGGTTCTATTGCTACAACTTTGAACTAATCACCACATTTGGTCTCAGTTTCTTTATCTATAAAGTAAGATTTTTAATGCTCATGTAAAATAGTTGCTTCTGTCGTCTAAAAGCAAAGGTTGTATGAAGGATTGGAGGTAGAAAGGAGAGAAATATATGAAACTGGCTAGAGATTAAATTTAAAAAAGAAAGACAGGTGGACTGGAGAAGTTAGAGAAAAGTAAACCTCTCAGAAGGAATCAAAGGGAAAAAAAACCCTGAAGTTTCTGATGATGAAAAGAAGGAAAAGCAGAATACAGTGAAAGACCTAAAGAAGAGAATAAGTGGAAGAAAGAAGCACTTAAGGGCAAAGAGAGGTTGTTGGTAAGACAAGGCAATTAAAATGATTTGGTAAGACAAGATAAGAGGTTAATGAGAAAAGAGAGAGGAAGTATGCTGTAGCTGTCAAGGTATTAATGCGAGTGCCAGAGAAATGAGAAGTGACAACTTTGGAGATGATATCTCTTAAGCAGTTTGCCATTTCAGTTCTGTAGGAGAACTATTAGCCAGAAGGGCAATGACTAATTATCTCCTGTCCAGTAAATCTAGAGAGAAAGGAGAAATTTTTCAGTGACCTGAATTAAGTACACTATGAATTTCTGCTGTGGCCAAGAAACCACTAATTATGTTCCCTGAATGCTCCAACTAGCAGAAATAACTATCATTTACCTTTCTTGAGGGGACACTCTGATGTATTGGAATGGTCTTTGGACTTTGAATCAGAAAATCTGAATTCAAATCTTAATTCTGAGGTTCCCTCATATGACCTCCAACAAATGGCATGTTCTTTACCATGAAGGAGCAAAGTTTATTGGAATGAGCCCTGAACTTTTAATGACATGACCTGGTTTTGAATCTTAGCTCATTTACTCTGTGTGAATTTGAGCAAATTTCATAACAATTTTATGTTTTATTTTCCTCAACTGTAAAATAAAGTAGTTTGAAATAGATGATCTCTGAAATTTCTACATAATTCTTTGTTCTGTACTCGTTTTTCTTTTGTATATTTCTCTTAATTTTTCCAAATACATACAAAAATAGTTTTCAACATACACTTTTGCAAAATCTTGTGTTCTAAACTTTAATTCCTTCTTCCTCCTCTTTCCCTTTCTTTAGATAGCAAGCAATCTGATATAGGTTAAACACGTTCTAAACATATTTCCATATTTGTCATGCTGTGCAAGAAAAATCAGACCAAAAATGGGGAAAATGAGAAAAAACAAACAAACAAACAACAACAAAAAGTGAAAATGCTGTATTTTGATCCACATTCAGTCACCACAGTTTTCTATCTGGATGTAGATACAATTTTTCATCTCATTTTGAATCATCTCACAGTTGAAAAGACCTAAATCCATCACAGTTGATCATTACATAATCTTGTTGTTGTTGTGTACAATGATCTCTTAGTTCTAATCATTTCATTTAGCAGTTCATGTAAGTCTTTCTAGGCATTTCTAAAATGAGTCTGTTTATCATTTTTTTTATAGAACAATAATATTCCATTACACTCATATACCATAACTTATTCACTCAATTTTCAGTTCCTTGCCACTATAAAAAGGGCTGCTACATTTTTGCACATGTGGGTCCTTTTCCCTCTTTTATGATCTCTTTTCTGGATCAAAGACTATGCACAGTTTGATAGTCCTTTTTGCATAGTTCCTAATTGCTTTCCAGAATGATTGGATCAGTTCACAACTCCACCAACAATGCGTTAGTGCCCCAGTTTTCCCGCACCTCCTCCAACATTTATCATTATCTTTTTTTGTCATCTTATATAATGAGAAATATGAAATGATGTCCCAAAGTTGTCTTAATTTGCATTTCTCTAATCAATAATGATTTAGAGAAATTTTTCATAAGACTAGAAATGGTTTTAATTTTTTCATCTGAAAATTGCCTGTTCATTCTTTGACCATTTATCAATTGGGGAATGGCTTGCATTTTTATAAATATGAGTCAAATATCTTTCTATATTTTACAAATGAGGCCTTTGTCAGAAATGGTGCATGTAAAATTTTTTCCCCAATTTTCTGCTTCCCTTCTAATCTTGGTTGCATTAGTTTTGTTTATTATTATTTTTGTAATTAATTTTATTTTGTAATTATATTAATCAAATATAATAAATGTAATAAAATTATTCATTTTATATTGCATAATGTTCTCTAGTTCTTATTTCATACATTTTCCCCTTTTGCACAGATCTGAGAGGCAGATGATCCCTTATTTTCCAATTTGCTTATAATATCATTCTTTATGTCTAAATCATGAATAAATTTTAACTTTATCTTGGTATAGGGTATGAACTTCAGTTTCTTTATTTGTATAATAAGGGAGTTGAATGAGGTGATTGCTGGGTTCTTTTATACTTCTAAGTCTGAAAAGTTATAGACCCTTTAACCATTTTCTACATAATTTAGCGATTGACTATGGATTGTTGTTATACAAATCTGTAGTGTGTATTAGTCTTGTCTCAATTCTTTGCAGATAGAAATTCTGCATTCCATTTCTTTTATATCACCTGTGGTACAAAACCAAAAAGTCACATGTCTATAGCACTCTAAATTTGATAATCATTGTCCTCATAACCTTGTGATAGAAGTAATAACTATATTATCTCCATTAAAATTCTATTGATTTTTATATCATCAATTGCCCCAGTGTTATTTTCCATTCATTTCTCAGAGAGCCGTGCCATATAATAATAAATTGTATTTCATTTTCTAATTACATGTAAATATTTAACTTTTCAACATTCTTTTTTGTAAGATTTTGAGTTCCAAATTTTTTTCTTCCTTACTCTCTTACCTTCCCTCTCCCCAAGACAGAAAGAAATCTGATATAGATTATACATGTACAAACACTTGAAACATATTTCCATATTAAGTATTTTATGAAAGAAAAATCAAAACAAGTGGGAAAAAACCTGAGAAAGAAACAAACAAAAAAAGGTGAAAACATTATGCCGTAATCTGTATTCAGTCTCCATAGTTCTCTGTCTAAATCAAGATGGCATTTTCTACCCTGAAGCTATTGAAATTGTGTTGGATCAATGTATTGTCAAGAAAAGCCAAGTTTATTATAACTGATAATCATATAATCTTACTGTTACTATGTATAATGTTCTCCTGGCTCACTTCACTCAGCATCAGTTCATGTAAGTCTTTTCAGACTTTTCTGAAATCAGCCTGCTCATCGTTTCTTATGAAACAATAATAATCCATTATATTCATATACCGTAACTTATTCAGCTATTTCCCAATTGATGGGCATTCACTCATTTTCCAATTCCTTGCCATAATAAAAAGAGCTGCTACAAATATTTTTTTTCACATCTGGGCCTTTTCCCATCTTTTATGATCTCTTTTTTAAATGATCTTTTTAGGATATAGGTAACAAATATTTTTAAAGCCAAAAATTAGGGAAACATCAGCAAAAGTGATAAATACATCAAAAAAGTTTACAAACATTTTCAATTGTATCAAATTTGTGGACTTTCTATCCTGAAAAAGATTGGGGTATAGGAATTTTCTAACCTCTTTTATTTGGAAAAAATCCTCATCATACCAAAATAGTTGGCAATAGTACTTTTGTGATGGGAAAGAATTATAAACTAAACAGATACCTACTAATTGAAGAATGTTAGAAAGATTGTGACACATGTTTTTTTGAAAAAGCATATTGCATCATGCTTGTTTTTTGTAAATTTTCAAAATCAGTTTTGATCTTTATATGGTTGTTCTTTTCACTTAGATTGTTGCAATTCATCATGCACATTCTTTTCTGCATTTGTTTATATACATTTTTCCATACTTCTATGTGTTCAATAAATTTATCATGTCTCATAAAACACAAACATTCCATTCTATTAATGTACTTCAATTTTGTTTAGCCATTTCCCAATTGTTGGGCATCTATTTTACTGATTCAGTTGTTCTGAAAAAGTATCATCTAGAAAATTTAAATGCATTATTCAAAATTCATTACATTAAACAAGTTTGAAAGACATTTAAATAATTAAAAATTCAAATATTTTTTGGTAAATTTGCTTCATTTGTATTTTTGAATTTATTAAAACTTAAAACTGCACTAAGACTTTTGAGACACCAAGAATAGTTCAATATCTGAAAATGCTATTCCCCCCTATCCCTTTCCCCTTTCATTATTTCCCTTAATTACCTAGATGGTTTAGTTTTCCAAAGACAAACAAAAAATTGCTATTACTTTATTAATTTATTTAAATATATTTGATATTTTTATTGGAATAACATTAACATTGTAAATTAACTTTTTACATAAAGTCGTTGCTTTGGTTTGATGTTCTTTTAGAAGAGGTGAATCGCAGTGTCGGGTTGATATATGGTGTACCTTCTAACTCCAAGATTCTGTGATTCTTATTTGGAGGGTTCCTTCACAGAAAATTTTAATTTTAGCTTGAATTTTTGATGAAATTCTTCTTGTGACATATGGAAAAAAATGTCTGCAAAGAAAATATTTAGGTTAAAGTGAATCTGATCTTCTCAGTCTTCTTACAATAAATTTCTCTTCTCTTTTCTCATAATGCCGGTCCTTATCTTCCAAGAAGAAGCTGATTGGCTGAATTCAGGGACCTAGAGAGAACATCCTCTTGCCCATTTATACTTTCCCCAATGGCACCAACACATAGTAATATCTCATTTCTTTGGGTTGTTATACCACAACTTTACCTTTTAATGCTTACATAGTTATGAGCTTTAGTTGTTCTACAAAAGTATCTTATGTCTTTTCAATGTGGCACAAGGTTGGAGGCTGGGGTTCTTTAACCTTCCTTCTCATAATAATTATACACTAAAGAACAAATGGGGCAGCTAAGTAACACCATGGTTAGAGCATTGGACCTAGAATCAGTTTGATCAGAGTTCAAATTTGACCTCAGACACTTACCAGGCATGTGACAATGAATAAGTCATTTAATCCTGTATTTCTTCTCCTATAAAATGATCTGGAGAAAGAAATGGCAAAATATTCCAGCACCTTTGTCAAGAAAACCTTAGATGGTGTCACAAAGAAAAACGACTGAACAACAACAAAGAATAGTGGTTTGGTAGCTAATGGATATCAGTTCAAAGTTCATCTCATTTGAATCTTAATAAAACTTGTTAAATTGATTTATCAGTTAACAAACATTTATCAAGAGTCTACTATGTGCCAGACATTTTGCTAAGTAATGGGGATAGAAACAAAAACGGCAAAAAATAAGTCCTTAGTTTAAGAAACTTATAAAGTGTATGTTTTGGGACCAGTCACTTAAACTTTATAATCTCAGTTTTCTCACCTGTAAAATAAGAGGTTTGTTCTGGATGTTTTTGGAAACTTCTCTTTTTTTAAAGTCCATGAAATACTAGTCCCATTGCTCCAGTGTCTGTCTGGATCAGTCTTTTCCTTTAATGAACTCATTAGCATTAGTCAATGGGTCGGTATTTATTTGATAAATGTTCCTTAGCTTGGAATAAAGACCATGGATTAGGAAAATAATTTGTGGGCTTTGCAATGGGACTTGGAGGGACATATTTCAAGGTGATATTGGAGGTTTCTAGGTAAAGAAGCTGTTTTTCTTGCTAGAAGACTGAAAGAAGGAAGGTTGTAGACTAGAATCCATTTGTCTTGATTTGGAAACAGTTTAATTCTCATAAGGTTTTAATTATCAACTGGATTAGCAAGAAAGTCTCTCATCTGAAATGCCAGAGGCTAGAGGAGAACCAGAGCTACTTCCCTCTTACTGACTATGAGAAAGCTCATTGGAAATGAATAAAATGCTTTTGGCCTACAGCAGATGACAGCCATAGAGAGTTAGCTTCTCCATTGACCCACGAGTCTCGGGGGAGAAGATTTTTGTTCTCTGCTTTGATTTAGAATGATTTAACCAAAGACCTGGATAAACATGTCTCACATCTAGAGCTTAGAATTATAGAAATGCTCTATCTTAGAAGTAAATCATATAGGTTTCATAGCTATGGGTAGAAGTATTCTTATCCCAATAAGGAATAGAGGAAATTACAAAAAATAAAATGCACAACTTTGATTATATGAAATTGAGTAGCTTTCTCACAAATAATGTTAATACACTAGGATAAGTAAAGTGGTTGAATGAGGGAAAAAAAATTTTGCATCAAATTTCTCAGACAAAATTTTTGGTGTCCAAGATAAATAGATAACTAAAAGACATACAAGTGGTATACATATACATACACTTATACATATGTACATGCATATGTGTCTTTATATAAAGATCTATGCTTCTCTCTATATATATTATATATATATGTATTTATATTCATATGTATGTATATGCATGTGTATCTATCTACTTACTAATCAAAAGACATAAATGGATATAAATAAACATTTCTAAGAATAAGAATCACATAATGTTAAGAACTATAGAAAAAGTGCTTCATATAATAATAATAAGAAAATTCCAAATCAAAACAAAGTTGAGGTTTGTTTTATATCATATCATGGAAACTGACAAAGATAACAAAGTTGAAATAATTAATGTTTTAGGGGTTGTAAAAAAGATAGGCTCATGAAGTGTTGCTAGAATTGTGAATTGATGTAATTATTTTGACAAGTGTATGAGCAAATTAAGTGACTAAAATATCTATAACTTTTGATTTAGAGATTCTACTACTTGCCATATGCCTCTGAAAGGCCATTGATAAGAAAGTCTTCATCCAAAATAGTTGTAGGTTTTGTTTTTTTAAATTTTGGAGTGTTTTTTTATGATTTGGAAAAAAGTAGATGCTCATCAATGGGACTTAGCTAAAAATATTGTAGTATATGGAAGCAACAGAAATTACTGATCTGTAAGAAAGGATGCATATAATGAATATCTCAATGAATATCGAGGAAAGTTGTACATAAACCACTACAGAGAAAAGGTAGCTGAATTAAGTAAACAATATACCAGTGACTAGAACAATATAAATAAAAAGTTCAACCAAAGATAGAAGGCAACTTTTGCAAGTTTTTCAAAGACAAATATGTTTTAAGTAAGAGGTTTGAAAAGATATCCCATCCCCCAACTCCTTTTCAAAGATGGGAGGTCCAAAAATGTGGTTATTTGAACATATTTTCAGATTTTTTTTTAATATATTGATTAGTTTTATTGATTTTCTCTTTCTTTTTCTTTTAGTCTTAAAAATATAATTAGTCATATGGCATTCCTCTCTGGGAGAGCAATAGGAAGAAATACTGGGAAAGAAATGGGAAATAAACTTTGATGACATAAAAATGAAACATATTAATAGAGCTTATTTTTTCAAAATAGGGATATTATTATTTATATTACTTTTCTGGAAGTGTTCAGAGAAAAACATTTATTAAGCTCAAATATGTATATATATACACACACACATATATATATAAACATATAATACAATAATTATATGATAAAATATATAATATATAAAATAGATATATGTTTATATGTATGGATATGTATATCCAAATGAATCTTTGTTGTACTATAGGACATAAAGAAGATCGGAAAACAAGATGTCTATCCCCAAAGCTCTGAAACAAGACTAATACACACCATATAGATTTGTACAATACCAGGTTATAGTTAAATGCTTAATCATCTAGTAAATATTTTAAAGGTCCATAAGATTTTAGATTTAGAAGAGAACTTGGTGGTAAGTCATCTAATTCAACTATAAATGGAAAGAAGCACAAAATAATTAAAATTAATGTTGCAAAAATTCAAAGAACAAATATTACTCCAAGGAAGAGATAATGAGAAAGATATATCCATTTATTTCTTTTCAGAAATGGGTATTTCAGGGATCTGAATCACTGAATATATTTTCAGATGTTTTTAATTTATTTATAGGTTTTGCTGATTTTTTAAAATTTAATTTATTGTAGTATGAGAGCTCCCTAGAAGGAGAGGAAAAAGGGATACTCAGGGAAATTTAAATAATATAAAAATAAAACATCAAATTATTATTATTAATTTTTTTCCTGGGGCAATTGGGGTTAAGTGACTTGCCTAGGGTCACACAGCTAGGAAGTGTTAAGGATCCCATGCCAGATTTGACCCCATGAAAACATGTAATGATATTTGGGTGGGAACCTTGTTTAGAAGCCTCATTTGAGTGAGAAGTGAAATGATTTATCCAAGAACATATCTGAGTATTAGGATAGCTTTGGGGTAGGTAAGAGGACCATTGGCTCCATCTTTAAAGAGCAGTAAACTAAGTTTCAGTTAGAGGTAGTGAATGCCTATAGCCTTGCAACTGGTGACTGAATTTATTTGAAGTAGTCAGTGGAAGACCAGGTCACCTTGCTCCCATTTTGGTGCTCTGATGACTTGAAGTCAGGACATGCCCCTTGTCATAGATGGCTATCCCAGCCCCTTTTTCTTAACTCCCTGAGATCTTTGCCAGGATGCTCTGTGTAAGCCTTCCAGAAAGGATGGTCGGAGGATTAGGTTCCCTCATCCCGAATGAGCCCGCTTGGAACCAAACCTTCTGCAAGGTTAAGCAGTGCAGAGACTAGGCTTTTGGGAAGTTAGGGAAGCAGAAAAAACTTCCCCTTCCAGTAGCCATTAAGGACCACAGGGCTCCTCCAGAAGGTTAGAGGCCTGAGGCCGGGGTGCCCAGCGGGATTCCTAATTAGGAATAGTTGGCTCTGTGGGCAATTTCACAGCTGTCTAGACAGCTGAGCTGCTGTCTTGTTTTCTCATTGGCCAGAAAAAGAAAGAAAGGAAGAAAGAAAAAAAAAGCTCCTCATTGTAGAGTGCTTTACACAGCACTTTCCTCACAATCATCCTGTCAGGTAGGCAGTGCAAGTGTTTATAAATCTCATTTTATAAGCAAGGAAACTGAGGTTCAGAGAGAGAGAGAGAAAATCATGTACCATGACCCATTAAATGTATTTGTATTAGGAAGATAATAAATTCCTGCTTTAAATTTGGGGTGCTCCTTCTCTGAACCTCAGTTTTCACATCTATAAAATAAGAATAACAGTTCTTCTGCATTTACTCAAACAGATAGACTTTCTTTGTATGGTTATGGAGAGTCACTTTCTTTCTCTGAGACTGCAAATTCACTTACTAATGATCAGATCTGGGACTCAAATACACTTGTTTTTCTCACCCTCTCTCCTGGTATCCCTCTTTCCCATACGTATATTTTTCTCTGAGAAAGTATCTTTTGACTTTAATGGCTTTTATATATCTCTAGGAGCCCAGGTTCCCTCAATGAAAGAAGTCCATAAACTCAAACCTGTTAAATAACCCTCCTTTTCTCCTCTACACCATCACCCTGGTTCTTTCTGTTCTCTCTCCTCACCCTCCATAGCTGTACATATAGTGAATAGTTTATATCCAGTAGGGCATGTGATGAACATTATACTTGTCAGAGCCCTTGTCCCTGGGGCAGGAATGAGGGAGTTTTATATTAAATAGGCCTCCTGAGATCTGTGGAGTTTAATCTTTACTTGAAAGAGTTTTTGATCATCTTTTCAGGCTGTTCCCCAACTCTCTTCCCCATTCTCACTCCCTCCTCTGTTTTTTGTCCCCTAAACGCTTTCTCTTTCAGTCCTTGGAATTCACTTACATCTGTATAACATCTGCAGAGAAAGTTGAGGGTGTTTCTTCCTTCATTTCTTCTTTCTTCTCTTCGCTTCTGCTCCCATCTCTCCGCTTAGCCTGGGATGGGGAAGAACTGACTGGACACCTCTGACATCAGCTGCAGAGAAAGCTGTCTGTCTAACTGAATCCTGAATCCCGCCTTGATTCTACTTCCCCCACCCCATTTGGCCCCTCTCTCACCCCTACCTCTGACTTCTCTTTGGTGTTTTAACTAAGCTCTGAGTGATTGTTTCTGTGCCATCCTTTCATGCTGCAGAATGAGTCGCTAATGCAACCCCCTGCCGGCAGAAGCCCAGTCTGATCTCATCCTAAATAGGCCCAGTGTTTGCCTGGGAAATGATGGATCAATGTTCCACGGCCTCATTATATATTCATTGGGCAGAATGCAGGTGGAGCAGGAGGCCACTTGCTTATTCCATAAATGAAGTCCCTGCCAACTGAGATTCAGCTGGATTGAAAACTCCTTCAGGTTCACTTTTCCTGCAGAGAAATGGAAGACTATTCTTTTCCAAACAAACTAAATGTATATATTCACAATAAAAGGGCCTGAGAAACTTTAGGTGGATTCCAAGCCTGCTTGGAACCACCAGGGAAGAAGAAAGACTCAAAGAGAACTTTTTTTCCTCCATAAATCTCTGATTTTTGCCTGACATCGTGGTCTAGCTATTAATTTTCAGTGTTATACCCATATAGATCAATTCGCTATCAGGGTCAGAGAATGGATAGACCATGGTAGAGAAGAACAGTTTGTGATAGAAGAGAAGAAAGATAGCCATAGTTTAACACATTCTAGATATTTGAGGGAATAATTTCTTTTTTTAAGTCTATATTCTTTATTTTTGTATTTTAAGAGCCATAATGATAATATATAGCTATAGAAAATGGTAGCATTATTAGATAATTTTTTTCTTCTTAAAATTTCCAAATCTCACTTTCTTCCTACCAGATGATAAATAGTGGGTGGTGGATGTTGCTTGGTGACATCATCAAAATTCCAAATTCAGTAATATCATCATGTAATTTCTTATTCTACCACTGTAGATCATTTACATTTCATACCTGCTTGTCCTGTGCAATTCTCATCCATTTTTTTCATAACCTTCTTCAGATTTGCTTTCAGTAATTGCTCATTAGACCAAATTAATATAGCAAAAATCACAATTCCACCTAAATAAATATTCAGTTCCATATCAATGAATCTCCCAAAAATTATTTTGCAAAGCTAGAAAAAATAGTAACAAAATTCATCTGGAAGAAAAAAAAATACAAAGGATGGTGGCCTAGCACTCAGACATAAAAATCTATCATAAAGTTTGAATCACCAAAACCATATAGTACTAGCTAAGAAATAGGGTGTTGGATCAATGGAATGGGTTAGATACACATGACACAACAATCAATGACCATAGTAATCTAGTGTTTGGTAAATCCCCAGACTCTAAGGGAATATATTTCAAAGGGTTCAGAGGAAATATAGACAGGCTCCCAAGGATTGTCATTCTAAAGGCAAATAAGCATTCAAAAAGACTCGGTAGGAAATAATCAAGAATAGAATGAGGAAGGCATAAAGAAGAATCATTAAAATAAGGAGAAGAAATTTGAGTTGTCCAAAGAGATTAAGGTAGACAAACAGAACTCACCAAGTAAGTTAGATTTTTTAAAAGATATGTACAGAAAATGGAATCAAGGGCTGACTGGATGTAGGGAATGATGGAGGGAAGGTGACTCCAAAAACAATATTAGGAGTGCTACTACTCAGTTAAGAAAGAAAGAAAGGAAGGAAGGAAGAAAGAAGAAAGAAAGAAAGGAAGGAAGAAAGAAAGAAGAAAGAAAGAAAGGAAGGAAGGAAGAAAGAAGAAAGAAAGAAAGAAAGAAAGAAAGAAAGAAAGAAAGAAAGAAAGAAAGAAAGAAAGAAAGAAAGAAAGAAAGAAAGAAAGAAAGAAAGAAAGAAAGAAAGAAAGAAAGAAAGAAAGAAAGAAAGAAAGAAAGAAAGAGAGAAAGAAAGAAAGAGAGAAAGAGAGAAAGAAAGAGAGAAAGAAAGAGAGAGAGAAAGAGAGAAAGAAAGAAAGAGAAAAAAAAGGAAGGAAGGAAGGAAGGAAAAAAAGAAAAAGAAAGAAAGAAAGAAAGAAAGAAAGAAAGAAAGAGAGAGAGAAAGAAAGAGAAAAAAAAGGAAGGAAGGAAGGAAGGAAGGAAGAAAAAGAAAGAAAAATAGGTATATATATATATATATATATATATAGGTAGATAGGTAGATAGATGGATAGATAGATAGATGGTAAAGTCATTGGCATATGCCAGGCACTATATTAAACACTGGGAACAGGGTCATGGAGTGGATAAATTGTTATTCAACTAGTGGAAACAGAGTCAAGAAGACTTGAGTTCAAAGCCTTCCGCAGACACTTACTAGCTATATGACTCTCAGCACTCTCTGAACTCATTTCCTCAATTTTCTGATTTGTAAAACAGGAATAATAATAGCAGCTACCTTCCGGGGTTGTTGTAATGATCAAATAAGACTACTTAAGATACTTTGCAAATCATAGTGTTATACAAATGATTGTTATTTTAATTAATTACTATTATACAAATACAAGAAAGTTAGATGGTCCATAAGATCAAGGAGCTTAAATTCTAATGGGAGAAAGCAAATACTTAAAGGGGAGCTAAAAGGAGGAAAACAAGGGACTGAGGCTTCAAGGTGGAATTATTTCCAGTTAGTGAGAAGGAGAAGAACTCACAAGATTTGAGTTGTGAGTCAAATGAAACATGATTTGACATTACCAATTAGAGTGGTAATATCTCCAAATGTGCAAGACAGCTGGCAAAGAAGAGTAGAAGAAATCAAGAGGATCAGATTGTGAGTGAGCAGTAAGTTGAGTCTAGTAACAAAAGCTAAGGGCAACAAAAATGTTTTTTTTAAAAATCTATATTAGGTGAAAGATGAGGAATCTCAGAATGGATGGAACAATGATAACAGGCAACATAAAGGGGGCAGAACTCAATTCTTACTTAGCTTTTCTTGTCCCTGTCAAAGAGAATGGCTTTTAGACAGAATAAAACTGGCTAATAGGGAGTTGAGGCCCAATATAAATGACAATATGATGAAAAGAACTCCCAGTTGCCTTGATGAATTCAAGTCATTTTTTCCAGATGACTTACATCATTAGGTACTGATAGAATTGTTGGATGTAGTTGCTGAGCCACTGTATATTATATTCGAAAGATCTTAGTACCCAGCATATAGTATGCACTTAATAAATGTTTATTGATGATAACTACAGTGAACTAAAGAAGGACCTCAATAAGCTAAGAACATCAAATGAAAGGCCAACCAAATGATAAAGGGCCTAGAAGTTGTGCTAAATGAAAATCAGTTGAAAGAACTGAGGCTATATCATCTGAAGAAGATTCAAAGGGAAAATGAAATTGTCTTCAAACATTGAAAGGACTATCAAATGTAAGAAACATTAGACTTCTGAAGTCCCAGAAGGCTTTACTAGGAACAATGGGTGGAAGTTTTAAATAGAAATATTTATGAATTATTTAAAAGAATTTTATTTTTATAATTAGAGCTATCCCAAGATAGAATATAATGCCTCTGATTGCACATATATAACCTATATCAACTTGCTTGCCTTATCAATGAAAAGAGAGGGGGGAGAGGGAGGGAGAAAACTTGGAAGTCAAAAAAAAAAACAAAAAAAAAAACAAGTGTTTAAAAAACAAATGTATATAATGTAATGCCCCAGGAACTAGTAGCTTTTCTTTTATTAAAGAACTTAAAGAAAAGACTGGATGGCTACTAATCAGGGCTCTTATAGTAAGGCGTCTTTTTTCCCTTTAGGTGTGGATTTAATCTCTTTGGTTCCTTTCTAACTTTGAAATTCTCCAATTCTTGTGTAGGAGAAAAAAAAATTGAATCTTTAACTCGAGATACTTCAGTTCTAGTTCTTATTCTATAACATTTCTTCCCCTCTGATTGAAAGACTGGCGGCTGGAGCAAAAAGCTCCTTCATCAACCTCCACTTGAAGAGATCCCAGTGATTGTTAGTACTGATTATTAATACTTTGACAGGTGCCTAATAAATTTTATTGACTATTGCATGAATTGAGGTACTTCTTTTTTCCTCTTCTCTGAACTTTAATTCCTTCCTCTTGGAAATAAGTGTTGTATTAAGTTTCTTAGATCTATTCTAGTCTGAATGATCTATTCAACTATCCTAGGATTCCTTCAAGTGCTGATTCTCAAAGGTCTCATCTATCTTTAATATTGGTCCCCCAAACTCTTCTGCTTCTGCTCATCTGGATTTAATAAATGTCAAGATATAAAGTTAACAAGTAACAATCTTCTGTTCCTCTTTCATCTCCCCACTTCTTGATTCCTCCTTTTCTGTCTTTGGGTCTAACATTGAAACAGTCTATATTCCTCAATGGGATTATATGGTATTCCTATGATGGGCATTGTTCTTTTGGTATGAAGTCATACCAATCTAAGCCACCCCACTGACTGAGGAAGAAACTTTCCTCAAAATGTAATTCTCAGCTCATCCTTTTAGTTTTCTTTTCTCTATAGGAACCTATCACCTGTCTTCTGTGAAAGAACTACACCTTGTTCTTCTTGAGAACTGCTGAATGAGAATTTAGACAGCACTCTGTTTGCTATTTAATTAGCAGTGAATGAGAACCAGGTCTTGTTTATATCCATTTGTGTAGGTCAGACTAATAGAGGTGTGGAAAAGGATATGGATAAGATATGACAGAAAAATAGATGTAGAGCTGGAAGGGACCTCTAGTTCAATTCCTCTCTCTCTCTGTCTCTGTATCTCTCTCTCTCTCTCTCTCTCTCTCTCTCTCTCTCTCTCTCTCTCTCTCTCTCTCTCTCTCTCTCTCCCCCCTCCCCTGAGGCAATTGAAGTTAAGTGACTTGCCCAGGGTCACACAGCTAGGAAGTGTTAAGTGTCTGAGGCTACATTTGAACTCAGATTCTCCTCACTTCAGGGCTGGTGCTCTATCCACCTGGATTAGAAAACTGAGGTTTAGAGGGGTTAATGAACTGCCCATGAGCATATAACTACTACATGTATAGAGAACTTATGATGGTGTCTCTCTACATAGAAAAGGCTGGAGATCCTACTTAGACAGAACTGGAGTGTCTTCAAAAAGGCATCAATGACCAGAGATATAGCCATTCTCTCTTGAGCTGCATTTTTTTTGGCTGTTTGCACTACATTTTATTCCTTTGCTGATGGTCTCCAAACAAAAAATATGAGATGGACCTTGGTTCTTTTGCTTCATTTAAAAGAAAATTCTAGGTAAAGGAAATTAATTTGGAGGCTCTGAACTTTTGAATTTTGAAAGGTTAGAGAAGAAATACATGCTGGATTTCACAACTATCTCAGGATTAAGGGCAAATCTTAAGAAAGTTAGGTGGCTCACAACTCACTTCCAGTTGATCAATGATGGACAGAGGTAGCTACACCCAGAGAAGAAACACTGGGAAGTGAATGTAAATTGTTAGCACTAATATCTGTCTGCCCAGGTTGCATGTACCTTCGGAATCTAATACTTAATGTGCAACTAGAAAATGGTATTTACACACATGTATTGTATCTAGGTTATATTGTAACATATGTAAAATGTATGGGATTGCCTGTCATCGGGGGGAGGGAATAGAGGGAGGGGGGGGAATAATTTGGAAAAATGAATACAAGGGATAATATTATAAAAATATATATAATAAATAAAAAAAAGAAAGTTAGGTGGCTCAGTAGACAGACTGCTGGCCCTAGAGTCAGGTAGAATTATCTTCATGATTTCCAATTTGGCCTCAGTCATTTACCAACTGCATAAGGCATTTAACTCTTCATTTTGCTTCAATATTCTCATTTATAAAATGAATTTACGGAGGAAATGGCAAACCACTCCAGGATCTTTGTCCAAATGGGGACAAAAAGACATGACTGAAATTAGAAGTCAATTTCAGGACATAGGAACAGCTTCAGTGATAGCTGAGAAGAGAATTCATCTGTGGTCATACCCATGTCTGGACAGGAGCTTGTTAAAACCAACGAAGACAATGTGGTCATCGTTCATCCTTCCTTTATGAAGAGGACTAGTCACATCACAGTGTGGTGCCTTGT
Organism: Sminthopsis crassicaudata; assembly: GCF_048593235.1. Classification (NCBI taxonomy): domain Eukaryota; kingdom Metazoa; phylum Chordata; class Mammalia; order Dasyuromorphia; family Dasyuridae; genus Sminthopsis; species Sminthopsis crassicaudata. Next base: position 460,941,206 of record NC_133618.1, on the reverse strand, counting down.
GAGTGAATGGGGTTTAAGAGAGGCAAAATTGCACAAAATCTTCAACCTCACTCTTTCTTTGGTGATGGCCTGGGATGTATTGAGTGACCACGGTATCTCCAATGTCTGAGCAGCTTTAAGCACTCTACAATGCCTTCTTCAGCTGCCTTCATGGATGTTGGAACAAAATGTTCTCATCCATCCATTCCACTGGGGGAAGCCTTCCCATGCTTGAAGTAGACAAACACTAACTCACTAACGGGTTTAAGGCCCCTCAGTTGCCCTTTATAGAGACAGTTTTACTGAGGTTTTGCTGCCAGCACATGCTACAGCTTCTTGGATTCCCCTGTGAGAGTTGGGTGAAAGGTGGGCATCAAAGGTGGATGAGTGGACCTGACATTAGAGGTGTTAGTCTCTTCCCTGATCACCCCATAGCCACAGGTGCAAATGCTCCATAGAAACTGAACCAAGTTTGAGCTAATTCCCATCAGAAACCAGAATGGGACAAGAGAGAGTATACGGCTGAAGTGTGAAGAAATATTTATTTTGTTCTTGCTGTGTTTTTGAAGAAAGTATCACTTTATAAAAGCTAATTGATATTAAGTGCTTTAGTCAATGGTAGAACAGCAGGGGGACACAATCAGTGAGAACCTTAAGAGGGGACATTGGAGAAAATGCATCCTCCAGACTTCTCAGAGTACTCCTAGAGCCCTGAGGGGGAAGATGTAGCCTGCCTGGCTATCGGTTAATGGACAAGACTATATCTGTTACATATAGAAATGACGTCGGGAAGACTCAAGATTTGAACCAAGATTTTCTGACTATAAATCCAGTATTCTCTCCAATGTACCACATTGCTTTTCTTCCTAAAATTTTTGTGCTTTAGTTTTCAGAGAGTAAACAGGACCTGGTGTTTTATAAATAAACTTGACAAGTGTAACAATACTGCATAGATTTCCAAACCAAAAAAAGGGGTAACAATTTCCAAACCTTTTTACAAAGTGTTTTTTTTTTTGTTTTGTTTTTCAATGTCTAAGGCTTATTTTATGAGTCATAGTCTCTCTCTCTCTCTAAACATTCATTCATTGGCTCAAGCTGAAGGATTTATAAATAGTGTCAACTCTCCATGGTAGAGTCATAGAATATTAAGGTTGAAGGAACTTTAAAAATGGAATGTCAGAGATGCAGGAGGTCTTTGATAATATAACCCAATTCTTTCATTTTTTTCTGAGAAGAAATTATGTAGCAGAGCCATAAATAAAAAAATTTTCCCCTAGAAAAATATTCCACAGTTCTTGATTTTCGGGGAAAGGGGAAAGAAAGCAAGGGTTATGGAGAACAGTTTGACTAAGGTTATATTAACACCAGAATAAATAACCTATTTGCTAGTAAATCTTTGCTTTGTCTCTCTAGGGGATGGAAGGAGGTAAGGTCCAGAAGAGGGATGCTGGATGGTGCTATCCTAGAGGTTTTTTGTCATAATGATAATGCAGGTTGTTGTAACATCATTAGATTATACATATGGTAATCCCTGAGGGTAGAAAGCATCCTACTCCTCAGAAGTCCATATCCTATATCAAAGTTTAATTACCACTACCACTACTCCTACCAGCTAGCATTATATAGCACCAACAACAGGCCAGGCATTATGCTAAGTGCTTATGTATGTTATTTCACTTGATCCTCAAAACAGAAAGAAAATAATAACAGTATTCATTTTTCAGATGAGAAAACTTGGGCAAATAAAGCTAAGTGACTTGTCCAAGTTCACACACATAAAAAGTCTGAGGTTGGATTTGAAATCAGGTCTTTCTGATTCCATGCCTGGTACTAACCTTGTACCACCTAATTAAGAAGTGAATTCCACCAGATCATAAAGCAAGTTAGTGGTAGAAATGGATCTTGAAGTCTTAGTCCAAGACATCTCCCACTCTTCATTGTGCTGCTCTTCTGAGTCAAGCCAGAGTAATGGCTAACCCATTACTATAATCATACTGACCTCATAAACTCTAGGGAGACCTACCATTAGGCAAAGAAGACCAAGCGAAGTGCCTAGGCCCTGGACATCATCTCTGCCTATTTGTTGTTCTTAAAACTTCCTTACCTTCTGGCTGAATTCATGAAAACAAAATAAATTAATAAACTTGTGAAATCAAGCTGACTTGCTGAACTAGTGAGGGTAAAGTGATGTTGTCACCTGTCAAGATTTAGGAAAGGTAGGCTCTCCTCCAAGCTTCTTGTCTACAAACTGGTAACAGGTGATTAAGAAACTACTATCCAGAAAGCTGACACCAGGTTGATGTTCTGGGACTGCCAGCAGACCCCCCGGGGACCTAGCCTTTAATAAATCTGTGACAATGACAAAGCCAAAGATCTTAGGAAAACTCTTAGCTTTAGTTTTCTCATCTGTAAAAAGGGGTCAGACTAAATTATTACTAAGATTCCTATTATTAATAGCTTTTCCAGGCTTTAATAGTCTAAAGTTCTAATCATAGTTAATAGTTCTAAATAGTTCTAAAGTTCTGCCCAGTTCCAACAGTCTATGTTCTAAGGTCTTTTCAACTATAATCTGTTAGAACATACATTCTCTAGATGATATCAGAACATAGAGTACATGCTAACTCTAACATTCTCTGATTTCATAAGAATTCAATATATAGCAGAGGAAACTCTCAATACTTATTAAACAAGATAAAAGCCTAGATGAGTAAAACTGGTACTTCTAGAAGGACTCTAGAGAGTATTGTTGAAGATCACAAAGTTTAGGGGAAGAAGCTGAAGGCTAGAGGGGCATAATTTGTATTTTCCCCACTGTTGTCCGTGGAAGTCATGTTTAAAAGGGTATTAAAGAAATGCTTTTGAAGGAGAATGAATGACTAAGGAGGTAGTGTATGAGATTGGAATTTCTTGAACATGGTTAAAAATACCTGGGTATGTACTAGGCTCTATATAACAGTAGCAGCAGTGGCTGCTAACTACCCTGGCATGAATGGAGCTTTGACACATCTGAGGAGTAGGGTGCTTTTTTCCCTCAGAGGTTACCATATTTACATCTCATTGTGATCCAACAACTTGTACCTTATATGACACAAAAAACTCTAGGGTACCATCAGGCTACATACCTGGAATGTAACTTACCAACAAATACTGATAAGAACATATTTTTCCTTGGAATCATTGAAATTAAATTTGTCTTTAAACTAAAAAATAATGTAGAATTAGAAAAACCTGCCTTAGACTCCATAGAATAACTACAATGGCATACAACACTTGACATACCTAGAAGTTTAAAGTAAATTAAGTCCAAGAAAAGAGCCAATAATATATATTGTGACTTCAAATATCTTTACACAGATGCCTAAAGATTAGTTTAAAAGAATGATGAGGTACTATTTCTGTGCAGGTAGATGACCTTATTGATATCACTGAGACTTGCTGAAATAAAATCCATTACTGGAAAATGAATGTTAGTTTATCTTATTAAAAAGAAATAATATAGATAAAAAGGGGATGGATAGAAATGTATATTTTGAAGGTCTACTTATGTGAGGAAATCTAGGAACCATGGTGAAGAGAATTTGGATAAAGAATAATGGAGAGAGAAAAAGAAGATAATTTGTCATTGGAGTATACAACAGATTGCCTTTATAAAAAGAGAGTTCAGGAAACAGATCACAAGTGTGGCAAAGAGAAATGCTATAATAGTGATGATGAAAGGTTTCAATTATCCAGGAATCTGCTGGCTATCTCTCTCTGACAAAGGTGGTCTAGCAAATAACTTTTTGAGTTATCTTAATGATAATTTTATCCTTTAAAAGGTGAAGGAACCAACAAGTTGAAATTTCATTGTGGATCTAATTCTTACTAATAAGGAGCTAGCAAGGGAAATGATAAGATCCTTGGGAGGAAGTGATTGAGTGTGTGATTCAGCAGAAGAAAGCCAGGCAAAATGTTACATGAACCTTATATTTGATAGGTTCAAATGGTTCAGAATAAGTATAAATATGAACCCAGAGACTGAAATTCTACAGGGGAAGTCTACCTATGAAGAAGAGGAAACTTAAGGATAAAAGTTCTGAAGACACAAAGGGAAAGAATTATAATAAAAAAAAGGAAAAATGAAAATTGTGTGACGATTCTGCAGAGCCATGCAGAAACAACTTTTTCCTTCTCCTATTGCTCCTGTTTCTCCTCCTCCTTTTTATGCTCCTCTGTTTCTTTTCTTCTTTCCTTTCTTCTCCTTATCTGTTTCTCTCATAAATATTATGGCATATTTTTATATATCTAAATTATATATGTAAATTTTATTCAGAGTGAAGTTTATATATATACATATGTGATAAATACCTGTATGTTTAATATACACACATATGGGGCAGCTAGATGATTCTGTCTATAGAGCACTGGATCTGGGGTCAGAAAGATCTGAGTTAAAATCCAGCATCAGCTACTTACTAGTTCTGTAATCCTGGGCAAGTCATTTAACCTCTATTTGCTTTGATCCATTAGAGAAGGAAGTGGTACACCACTCTAGTATCTTTGCCAAGAAAATCACATGGATCATATAGTCCATGGAGTGATGGTTGAATGACTCCCCAAAAACATCATAGTTATGTATCAAAAATATGCAAACATGTTGTATTGTGCATAGACACAGATGGAAGATGGAAGAAAGGATTGGCAAGAGGATGAACACAACATACTAGCATCATCTTTGAGAATTGTAGGAATAAATCTAAGAATGAGATGAGGTAGGCAAGGAAAGTTAGGAGCATTAATTATTTTGTAAAATCTAGATTGGAAAAAGAAAGTATCAATAAAGGATACTACTAAAGTGACCATAGAGAGAAAATAGAACTTCTCAAAAGGGCAGTTAGCCGATGCAGTGGATAGAGTGCTAGCTCCGAGGTCAAGAAGATTGGAGTTCAAATTTGACCTCAAACACGCACTAGCTGTGTGACCCTAAGGATGTCTGCTTGCAAAGTCTCTGTTTGTCTTAATCCACTGAAGAAAGATATGGCAAATCATTGCAGTAGCTTTGCCAAGAAAATTCCAAATGGGGCCACAGACAGATATGACTAAACCACAAAAAGAACCAAATAAAAGAGCTTCTTAAAGCTATTTTGCTTCTTTTTTCTTCTGGCAAAAAGAGTGCCCTTTGCATAAAAAAAGACATGCCTTTGATCTATTCAAGTGACTTATCTTGGATGAAATAAATCATCAAGCACTGAAAGGACAAACAGGTGTGATGACTAGGGCATTCTTGGAAAACTGAATATGTCAATTTTTAGAAATAGAAATACAGAATCTAAAAGTTATAAACCAATGGGATTTATTTCAACACTGGAGAATATTCTAGAATTAATCATTTAAGAGATAGTTAATACATAGTTGATCTTTAGAAAAGGAAGCAGTGATCACAAAAAATAGCATGTTATATAAAATATATAGAAAGCTAAGAAAAATATGTAAAACTAAAAGACTTGTTAATACATAAGTGGTTAATGAACAAGTTTTTAAAGAATACAAAAATTTTTCTCAAAAGAATTTGGAGCTATTTACAAGGAAGATTGCTTTAAACTGCTAATAATTACTGAAATGAAAAAAAGCTCTTAGATTTCATCTTACATTCAGAAAATCAGAGAAGATGGTAAAAGATGAAAGTAATCTGTGTTGGATGGAGTAAAGAAAGAGATACACAGAAAGTCTTATTGACCATGACACTTGGTCCATCTATTTTGGAAAGTAACTTAAAGTTATATTGAAATACATGATTAATTCTACCCAGGTTACCTTTGGAATCCAATTCTTAGCATGCAACAAGAAATTTGGTTTTACACACATATATTGTATCTAGGATATACTGTAACACAATTTAACATGTATGGGATTGCCTGTCATCTAGGGGAGGAAGTGGAGGGAGGGAGGGGAAAATTTGGAAAAGAAGTTAATACAAGGGATAATGTAAAAAAAATCCATGTATATGTATTGTCAAAAATTATAATTATGAAATTAATTTAAAAATAATAAAGAAATATATGACTAAAATGTTTGTACCCTTTAATGTAAAAATGCCACAAAATGTATTATTCTCCAAGGAGATCAAAGACAGAAAGAAAGATCCATATACCCTACATTTTTTTTGGCCGCAAAGAACTGGAAATAAAATAGATACCTAATGATTAGTGAATTGATTAAAAAGTTGTGCTACATAAACGAAATAGATTTTTATTGGGGTTTTAAAAAATTGTAAAGAAGAAAAAAGATTTAGGCATGCATGGGAAGATATATGAACAGATGCAAAGAGAAGTTAGGAAGAAAACAAGCATTTCTTAGGTACTTAGTATTTCACAGCACTGTGATAAGCATTTATTAACTCATTTGATTTTCATAGCATCCCTGAGAGGTAAATGTTATTATTATCCCTGTTTTATAGTGGAAGAAACTGAGAAAAATATAGATTATTTATCTGCCTTTGGTTATGTATCTAATAAGTGTCTGAAATCATATTTTAACTTGTCTTCCTAAAGTCAGACCCAGAGACACTGTACCACCTCATTATCCAAAATAAACAGAGCAAGAAAAAAGCATCTACATGATGACTATAATCAACCCCCCCAAAAAAATTTAATGTTGTTTAATTGTCTTGAGTAAAAGTGACTTAGGAGAAAAGTTACAAAAATGCACCTCTTCCCTTTTTTTGTGATGGTTAGGAGACACTGTAGGTGTAAAATGTTGTATATGTTGTCAAACATGATTAATGTATTGTTTGGCTTTGCTGAACTTTTTTTTCTCTCTAACTTTAAATATTTGTTCAAAGTGATGGCTTTCTGTATAAACTATTAGGGAGAGCTACATTGAAAATTTAAGATGATGTTAAAACAAAATATATTAATAAAAATAAGAAAGGAAAAAAAAGAACAGGTTAGGCTGGATTGGAATTATTTATTTTTTGATAGATTACTAAACTGGTAGATTGTAGTAAAGCTATAGATAGAAAATGTCATATCATTCTCATGAAAAATATGAATGGAAATTATCTAGATTAGAGTATAATTTAATAGGTTTGTTTAATGTCTCAACTCAAAGACAATACTATTCAATGCTACTTTGGAAGCATATTTCCAGTGGTGCCCCAGACCCTATGCTGGTTAACTTGGAGCAAAGATGATATGGTTATCAGGTTTGCAGATGATACTAGATGGAAGGCTACTGAACGCAAAGCTTGGTTCCTTCTCTTCTGAAAATATTAATATGTTAGAACATAGTCTTTGATAACCTGGGGTCCATAAAACTTGGATGTATACATATATGAACATGCATATATGTGTATAAATATGTGTATAAACATATATATATTTGCATATATTGTATTTTAATGTAATTGAATTTCTTTGTAATCGTATGTTTTTTAAAGAATTATTCTGAGAAAAGGTTCATAGGCTTCACTAGGCTACCAAAAGGGAATATGACAGACAAATAAGTTAAGACTGTGGGCTGGAGATTGGTCTGAATTTAATAAGATGACATTCACTAGTGATAAATGGAAAGTCTGAAGATTATGTTCAGAAAAATCATCTTTACAAGTTTAAGATTGGAGCAACATAGTGAAAGAGATAGTTGTTTGAAAAAAGACCTAAAATTTTTGTAGACTTTAATTTGATGTGAATTAAAAGTTTGATGAAGAAGCCCTCAAAAATAATGTGAATAATCTTATTCACCACTGAGATATTGATAGATCTTTTATATTCTACCTTAGTGAGACCAGAACAGTTTAGAGAAGACACACTCAAAACCCATTGTATATCCAGAAGGCAACCAGGATGATGAAGTCTATAGACCCATCATGTATGGAAGTCTGTTGAAGAAATAGGGTCTATTCATTCTGGATCACAAAAGATTCGATGCACTGATGAGAACTGCTTTCAAGTATTTCACGGGAGAAAAACTGGCAAAAGTTGTTAAACTTTTTCTATTGGAGCCCAGAGGAAAATACTAGAAGTAACATGTAAACTTTTTCAAAGGGCAAAATTTGGATTTCATTGGGAAATCTTTGTAACAAATAGAGTTATTCCAAAGTGGAACAGAATTCTTTGGAGGATAGTGCTTCCATATTATTGGAGGTCTTTAAGCAGTGTTCAAGGAATACTGTGCTATGTTATAGAAAGGACTTCCTGGGTAGAAGTTATATAAGATCTTTTTGAAGTGTCTTCCAACTCTAAAATTCTGTGATTTGATTTTGTACCTCTATTTGGGCCAAGATGCCTTAACTGTGGTTAACTACATAGAGACAGTTAGATGGTATAGTACAAAGAGCACAGGATTCAGAATCTGGAAGACTTAGTTCAAATCCTAGCTTAGACACTTCTTTTTAGCAAATCACTGCTTAAACTCTCCCAAGCTCAATTTCTTCATCTATAAGATAGGAAGAGTAGTAGAACCTACTTCACAGGGTTTTTATGAAGATAAACAGATAAAATGCTAAGCTTTAAGTGCTATATAAATGTTAGATAGTCACTTAGTAACATCAGACAATTGGCAAATATCCTCCAATAAGCCAGAAATGAGTCAGTATTACTTGTCAATATTTTAGTTTTCAATTTAATGGCTTCTTATGGCAAAGTAGTCCTGGACACCTCCTTAGTTATTAACAAAATCATGTATTTATCTAGCACTTTACAGTTTTCAAAGCATGTCTACATTTCAAAACATGTCTACAAAGCTACCAATAGCATAAGACCGAGAATCCAGATCCAATTATTACTAGATAGATGATACTGGACAAGTCACTTCACCTCATTTTACCCCTATATAAATCAGGGAGAGTGATATTTATACAACTTATATCTTAGACATTTTCTGAGGAAAACCTTTGAAAGCTATAATTTTGTTTATAAATGAAAGCTTTTATTATTAATGCTGTGTCAGTTTATCTATGTGTTTTTATCAGAGTCTTGCATAGAAATAAAGTCTTGTTTCCAGGACTACAACTTAAAATATAGGAATTATAGTCTTCTGGACAGGGATGGAATGTACCTAACAAGCATTACTAAGAATGTATTGTGTGGGAGTATTTTAAATGTAATTCAAATGACTTTCAACAGAAATTGAAGGCGGAATGGGAAAAGAAACCTGTCTAAGAATATGCACCAATCTACATACCTTGGAGAATAGCTACATATACCTACACATACCTTAGAGAATAGCTACAATGTTGGAGTACTTGAGGCTCTCTGAAGTTCATTGCCGGCCCAAACCAAGAAAAGAACCATTAATAAAATCTGTATTTTCAAGTGTTTATACACAAATTCACAAAGAATGGGTAATAAACAAGATGAATTGAGATCCTGATGCAAGGAGGTAATTTAGTTTGTTAAGCTAAGGGGGATACTTAATGTGAAGACTGGTATTACTGACATACGATGAGATGATACCCATGATGGAAATATGGCTCTATTGTTATTGTTATTGTTCATCCATCATTCTTAAAGAGAACCAGTGACATCATGAGAGTGATGTTTTGAATTTTTGAGTGAATTTGGATTTAAGTAAGGTAGAACTGCACAAAATCATCAAACTCACTCCAAAGTCATCAGAGTCCAGTGGCAAAACAAAAGTCAAGATGTCTGGCAATGTCCCCTTTTAGAGTTATGTAACTTAGACAAGAGAAGCAACCTAGAGTTAGGGAAAGAGGGTAGATAAGAATTGCATCTTTAAAAAGATATAATCATGTGAAAATGAAGGGAATGAAGGAAGACAAAACGGTGGCAGTTATTTAGGTTAAGATCATTTGAAACAGAAATGGGGATGATATTTCTTTAGTGTATGTTATAAACGTTTAGACCAAGGAAGAACTAGACAGGGGTGACAAAACAGATCACAATTCTAGCCCAGAGGCATGAGGTAGTAATGATGATGGAGACCTTCAATTGTTTAGACATCTACTGGTGTTATTTCTGTGGCCAAAGGACACCATCTGATGATCTCTTGACTTTCTTTAACTTCATTCTATTAAAAGATGGAAGAACTAACAATGGGAAATTCTATTCTGGACTTCATTCTTACTAATGAGGAGGAACTTATTGCTAAGCTAGAAAAGAAGAGAACTGTGGGAAGAAGTGAGATCTCCATCTTAGAAGTTGTGACAAAAAGTGCAGGAATTTATATTCAAGCATATACTTTAGATTTGTAGGGAGTTAATCTCAAGAGAGTTACAGAAAGGATTACTTGAACTAAATTTCTGCAGAAAGAAGTTGATTCAGGAAGGATGGAAATTTCTCAAGAATAGAATTCTGAAGATACAAAAAGAAGGTATTGTCTTAGAAGGCAATAAGGAAGTTGTCTAAAGAGACTGAAATAGATGACCTTTTAGAACTTGACAACTAACTTTAAATTAAAAAAAAAAGATACATACACATATATCTACACACAAATATGTAGACACACATGCATACAAACATACATACATATATGCATACATAGAAGATGAAAACAGGGTAACAAAGATAATTTGCATAATTTAGGTTTTTTTCTATATATGATACATGAACTTCACAAATCCAAATAAGCTGTGATAGCAAGGGAAGCTAAGAACAACAAATCATACCTTTCCTTCAAAATATTAAGATTAGGCAATGTGTTTATTATTAATAGACACCATAGGGTCATAACAGTTTTGGGTTAGCTTTATGTCCAGAAGGCATGAAGGCCGGAGTATGTATTTAATAGAAGAGGCAGAAGTTAGAGGAGAGAAAAATGGTAATTGAATTGATGCAATAGCCACGACTACTCCCTTAGCTTCCCCTAAACTTGGTGCATTAGATTTCTGATGTCCCTTTCCCCCTTCTTCTGTTCTGATTTCTTCCTTCCTAATTTTATGTGTCAGATCAAAGCACATATAACATAGGGACCCATGAGATAGTGATTCCCTGATCTTCATGCAACCATGGAAACAGTAATGACCTCAGTTGAGAAGCTCAGGGATTAACCCACTACTTCATTGCTGGAGTAGATGAGATCATCCCTAGAACAGTTTGTTTTATGTTTCCCTAGAAAATATCATGTATTAGTAATGGCTATTGCCACCCACTCTAAATCTCCTCCTCTCTAAATAAGATAATATTTGTAAAACATTTATCACAGTGCCTTGGCATATGGAAGGTGCTATTTAAATGCATACACCCTCTTCTCTTCCTTCTCTTTCATTATTGATTTCAATGGTGGGAGATAGGAATTTCCCATTCAGCAGGTCACCTTCAATTTCTTTGCTCTCACAGGAGCTTGTATCTTAAAAAACGTAAGTATCATAGAATCAGATTCTTACCTGAATAGGATTTTTTTTTCAAATGAGTAAGACTTGGGTACTGAGTGTAAAGTAAAGTTAAGAGCTATGATACATCTCTATTGAATTTGAATTTTGCTAGGTTTTTAAAAACGCAATTAAATTGTTTGTTTAGCCAAGACCATTGAAACTGTGATTTACTCAAATAATAAACAAGATCTAGAAGGAATTTGAAAAATTGATTGGCAGAGGCAAAAGCATGAGTGATAAAATTTACAGACATTTCTATATAAAGAGTCTGAGGAGTGATAATAAGGGGTTAAGAACAGAGTTATTTATAGTCACTTGTTCTACGTACCTAACTAATTACAAGAACATGCTATTATATGAACAAAAGAGGAAAATTAAAGAAGGGAAAGGACCAATGTTTAAAATGGGGAAGATGGTAAAAATTGGCAAATAATGCTTAAATAAATGCTTAAGAATAATAATTGATAAATGCTTTAAAACCAAAGGAAAATAGGAAACACTGTTTTACTCTCATTTCACTTCTGAATGAAATTTGGGTTGAAAATTTTCCATTCCTGGACAAATTCTCTAATGTATTGTTAAAAGGATTATTAATGAATATATAGGGGGGAGGAGAGAAGTGAATACAAAAAGTGAATACAACTTTATCAAGAATAGTTTGTTTTAGGATAAAATTGAATGAATGAATGTCAAAGCTAATTATTAAGTGTTTACTATATACCAAACGCTGTGCTAAGCTTTGAAGATATATATATATATATTACCTGTTCTCAAGCAGGTCACATTTTAATTGTGGGAGACAACAATGTAGGAAGGTTAAGTTGCAGGGCAGATGAGAAGTCCTGGTAGTTGTTAGGATTCATAGGTAGATATAAAGTATTGACTTAATCAATCTTAGAATTAACTAGTAAGTCAGACTACAGGTCTGCTGTGTGTAGTTCAGTGCAAGGTTCAGTAGGATAGCTGTTAGAGTGACAGGAATGCTGGATGGTGGAATGGATAAAATCTTGGCATAGAGTTGGGAAAAACTCAATCTCAGACTACCCATATGACCCCAGAAAAGATGCTGAACCACCTTGCCTCAGTTTCCTCAGATGGAATGTCTCAGAAAAAAAATAAAAAATACTTCTGATGTCCCTTGTAGCTCTATGATCCTACATTTCTGTTGAAAATGATAATCCCTAGTTAATCTACTTCAGGGGCGAATAGTAAAATCCCATGGTCCTCTATTTTACTGGAAGGATTATATTTGGTCATTCCTTGCTCATGCATTCAACAAGGGGGATAGTAGAACTTAAAAAAAGTCCCCATCCACCATCATTGGGAAGAGAGAAATGGTCCAACAGTTGGGCTGAAGTGGAGACCCCGCATATGCTCTTATAGATATGGTGATGGAACATCAACATCCAGATATAAAAATGAAAGGGGATTGAGTGGGAAGAATGACAGGGATGCAGGTGGGGGAGGAGGGTGCTTCCCACTGTTCCTATTTCTGCTAGGCTAGATGAATGGGATATGGGCCAGGAGGAGGAGGAGGAGAATAGCATCCTGTGGCACCTGCTTCTTGTTGGGCTTGGCTTGCCAGATGGATTCTAAATTTATTTACATTTTTAAAAGCTTATTACACTGGTAGATCAAAAGAATGTTATACATATCATATCTAGATTTTAATTTTAAAAAAGGCTAATAGAGATTTGGTTCTTAACCTAAATTAAGAGAAATTAAGAGAGCATCTAAGCTGCCTTGATGAATTCAGGTCACTAGGCACGGATGAGCTATAGGCTTGATAATTGAAAAAAAATGAGAGATTTAATTGCTGAGCCACAGTTAGAAATTTTTGAAAGATGTTGGAAATAGGAGAATCACTCACAGACTAGGAAAATGAAATCTGAAAACTATAGTAAAGGAAGCTTGACTCACTTCCTGGAATCTAGAGATGGAAGCATTAATCACAAAGACTCAGAATGGTTTCATCAAAAACAGGTAATTGCTGAATAACCTTATTTCCTTTTTTGACAGGGTTGCCAGACTGCTAAAATCAGGGGAATGTTGTAGAAATAGCGTATCCCAATTTAAGCAGACTGTGATAACGTTTTTCTTGCTCTTTTGTGGAAAAGACAGAAATAAGATAGTAGTACAATAATTTTAATTTTGAAGTTGTTGAAAGGTCTGACACAAGATCAAAAGTTAATGGTTTGGAGTTAGTTTAGAAAGAGGTCTCCAGAAGAGGGCCCTAGGAATCTGTGCTCAGCATCAAGTCATTCCACTTTTTTCAATGACATGGTCAAACACAAATAATGAATTTGTTGATGGCAAAAAGAAAAAAAAAAGCTGGGAGGGTAGTTTTTATATTGAGGAGACTCATAATTCAAAAAAGAACTTGATAGTTTATAATGGAGAAGAGTGATTTCTTCTGAAAAAGGTCTTTAAATTTTAATGGATTGTAAGCTCCCTATACATCAACAGTGAAATATTATGTCTAAGAAAACTAATGCAACCCGTCTTTATGAAGAGATGCTTCATGCCCAGGACTGAGGAAGTGATTGTATTGTACTCCGTCCTGCTCAGATGACATCTTGAGTATTGTGTTGGGATCTAAGTGTTAAGATGTAGGAAGAATTAATGAACTAAATAGTATACAAATAAAGCTGACCACGATGCTGAAGGACTCCAAATGCCTGCCATAAGAGAATCATCTGAAAGAACTAGGGATGCTAATGCTGGATTGAAGGGACATAATAGCTGCCTTTGAGTGTATGAAAGAGAGTTATTAAATGAAAGAAGGATTAGCTTTCTACTACTTAGCCCCAGAGGGCAGAACTAAGAATAACTGGTAGAAGCTTCAAAGAAGCAAATTTGGCCTTGATATAAGGGAAAACTTCTTAATAAATAGAATTACACAAAAGGGTCATAGACTGATTTAGTAGGTAATGTATTTATTTCAGTCAAAGTTTTCAAGCAAAGGCTAGCTGTTCACTTGTTTGGCCGGAGTAAAGGTAAGGTAAAGGTTGGAGTAGATTTCTAAGGTTCCTTTCCTTTCTGTTCTTGTTTTTCTATAGCAATTGGGGTTAAGTGACTTGCCCAGGGTCACACAACTAGAAGTGTTAAGTGTCTAAGGCCAGATTTGAATGCAGGTCCTCCTAACTTCAGGACCAGTGTTCTATCCACCTAGCTGTCTCCATTCCTTTCATTTCTGACTAGATTAAAGAAGCAGAGAATCAAAGATGAAGTTTATATTCACCTAGGCAAAATGGCTTATCATAAAGAACCTTGAGGTTGTCAAAAGAACATTTTCCCATTGTCCATTGGAGTAATGCTATTAACATTGACATCTACTGCTTTTCTCTATGTTTGAAAGGAAAAGAAAACAAATCTCATCTTTATGTTTCAATTGACTTCCCATCTTTTTGTCCATTCTTGGGAGATAATAAGTCCAAAGGCAAAAAGCCAGGAAGCTGGACCAGATTCTCCCATTCTTCCCAGACATCTCTAATAAGATGTCCAACCAATGATTCTTCGAATAAAAAAAAATAGAAAGGAACTTAGAAATCATCTAGTTTCAGTTCCTTATTTTATAGAAGAACTGAGGTCCTTACTTGTTATGTTATGAAACTTGTCCTAAGTCACATTAGTAGAATAGAAGTAAGTATATTGTAGCAGAGAAAACACTGAAGTGGTAATAAAAGAGTCTGAGTTTTAATGCCAGATCAGACAGGATTTTATTTGTGTGTCCTTGGACAGATTACTAATCTCTCTGCCTCAATTGCTTCAGGTGTTCAATTACATGAACTCTAATGTTCCTTTTGCTCAATGAGGTGGTACAATTGACAGAGCACCAGGCCTAGAGTCAGGAGGATATGAGTTCAAATGTGGCCTTAAGTATTTCCTAGCTTTGTGAACTTGGTCAAGTCACTTAACTCTGGAGAAGGAAATGGCAAACCTCTCCAGTATCTTTGCCAAGAAAACTTCAAATGTGGTCATGATCTACCATCAAACAAAGATGGTTTCATGACTAAAATGGCTCAACAACAGTAATTTTAAAAATGTCTCCTCCAGTCAAGATTCCTGATCCTAAGTCAGAGAGTCTCAGTTTACATGCTGGTTCTCTGCCTTTGAATTCAGCATTCCTTCTACTAGAATTCATTCAGTACTTTGGAACCTCAGTTTAGTGAGGAGCTTTGACTAAACCATCTCTAAGTTCTGAAACTTAAGTTTTTCTGAGCTTCCTAAGCTTCATTTTTTTGTCTTTCAGACTGTCCTTTCTTCAACCCAACTTTCTTTAACCTTCCTCTTCCAATCCACCTCTGACCCGTAGCTACTCTCTCCCAGAAATGCCATTGTTATCCCAATCCAGGAAGGTCATTCTCATTGACACATTAGAGCCTTAAAGAGTGAGACCTTCATTCAATATCTGTCTTTTAAAAGAATTACCTTATAAAAGGATTCTGAAGGGAGAGACCCATCCTTAAACCAAAATAATGAATGGTTAGTGGTAAAATTTCAACTTTTTTCTTGCAAACTCTTTGCTTTCCTAGCAAAATCCTATCCTTGCAAGTCATAATACATGTGTTTGCTTTCCAATAAGACTGTACCTGCATCTGTCTATTTATGGAAGGACTTCCCAGAGGCCCCAGATCTATTTACCTCACAGTTTGTTGATTCTGAAATGGTCAGTGGAAGCCCTCCACAGTCTTAGTTTGATAAGAATCCAATCATGGAAGGTGATTGAACTTCTCCTGTGTGCTTTCCTCTTGCGTTTATACTTTTCAACTAGCTTGAATTGTTTAATCTTCAGTTAATTCAGAGACATACAAGCCAGACTCCTGATATATCAGGAGATCAAGATAAACGGCTAGAGTGTTTTTATGAGTAAAATCTCTCCAGATTTCAGTACATAAATCATTTGTTGTGAAATCGCTCATTGTCTTTAGGCTACGTTGTGGTGAAAAATTCAATCTATTTATGAACTTAAAGTCAGGGGATTAGGAACAGTTCGAAGGAAAGAGTCTACAATAAAAAATATGATTTATCTCTTAATACTCTCCTAACACAATTTTTTCCTACTTTTTCTTTGCTTACTTTTCAGTGTGGACTGTGAATTCAATTTCATACTCTGTCCACAGAGCCTGGTGAAAGAGGAACAACAACAGCTAGAACAACATAAACAGTTCTTGGGGGCTAAACAGGGACTATGCTTTGGTTCCTATTAGCTCAGCAAAGTGTTTTGTCCTAATTCCTTCCTCTGGGTATGCAACCTTGAGGGCCCTCATGAATGAGAGAAGCTGCATATACTGAGAGAGCACAAACTCATGAATATACAGACATTTCCTGAGTCTTTCCATGAGAAATCTAGGACTCCCACAGGCTAAAGATGCACATCCTATTTAAAATCAAAGGACCTGAGATTTGAATCATAGCTCTGCTTAATATTAGCCATGTAACTTTGTAAAAATTCACATTATTTGTTACTTGTGTGAATTTACATCACTGAGAGTCAACAAGGAAATAAAAATTCAAATGCTTGTTATTTTGGTAAGTGCTTTATAAATATTATCACATTTAATTCTGATAACAACTCTCAGAGGTAGATGCTATTATTATCATCAATGTCATTTTATAGTTGGAGAAACTGAGGAAGCCAAAAACAAGTAAGTTTTTGAGCCTGGATTTGAACTCAATTCTTCCTGATTTCAGACCTAGAACTTTAATAACTATGACACTTAGTTTCTTCAACAGTAAAAATGAGGGTTTCAACTAATCAATCTTTAAATCCTGAGGACACTTTTTCCTTTGAAAGATCATAGCTAATCAGTTTTCCTACAGTCTTAATTCATTAAACATTTATTATACAATCATTATATATAGTCTTCTCCTGTATAATATGAAAGATGCAAAATTTAGATAAGACCTACATCCTATCCTCATATAGTTTATAGTTTAGTAGAGGGTTGATGCAAATAACTGTAATGAACAATATTTCATTAAAACTATATTAGAGAGTCCCCTCACCATTAAAAACAAAACAAAACAGAACCAAAAAATTCCTCTATTGATGTGCAATATGAGGTCTGAGGAACAGGGCCAGTACCAATGACGGAGATGAAGGAAGTCTCCATAAAAGGTAAGGCAATCAAGTCAGGATTTAAAAGAGAACTGGGAATTCATTAGGGACATAAGACATTCTATTGAACGTATTTTAGCCATAAGGAATAGGATAAACAAAGGCAAATGAAGACAGAGTTGAAAATACTTAGACATGTTCTAGGGAAAGATAGTAGTCTAGTTTGCCTATAATACGATTCATAGAATGGAATAATTAAATCTAAGGCTGAAAAGAAAGCCTGGAACCAACTTGTCAAGCAATGGTTCACAAAGGGTGTGCTACAAGCTTCTGATAGGTGTGTCCCAAATAATATGGCACTTATACTAGCAATCACAGATGCATACAATAGTTTCCCATTCACAATTCTAACATTGCACCATGAATGAGCAAAAGGAACTTGAACTTTATTTAAAAAGACATAGGGAGCCATTGAAGTTTTGTGAGCACAGACATAATATGGTTGTTACCTATGAGAAAGACATTCTGCCAGAGATGTCAAAAAAGGAAAAGAAGGGCAAATCAGGTAGAAGTGGAAATATCTATCAGAAAGCTAATTATAAAAAAGGAGGATGCTTATGAAGGCTTGTATTAGAATAGGGGCCCTGGGAAAAGATAGCAGGGAATGGATGTGAAAAACCAGACTAAAGAACACATTTGAATTATTGCTTTCCATTACTGGCAACATATTTTAGGAGACATTGACAAACACCAAGGTGTACAGAGGAAGGAATGACCATGTCACATGTAGAATTATTGTAAAAAAAATAAAAACAAAAAACAAAAAACAAAAACTGAACATATATACCTGAATGATAGAGGCCAATAAATGTCTGATAATGTCATGTAGAGAAAGAGACAACATCAACACTGGGCAGGTGTGGGATCCCACATGATTTCAGGTATTTTTAAACTCAGTTACTCTTTTAGTCTTAAGGATTCACCAAATTCATCCTGAACTGATTCCTTGGACAATAATATATTTTCTCTTAAGACATAATATAGTATTTTGTAATGCACGAATGAATATCATATGACATTGTGTATCATAGTAATCTCTGTAATCCTGCTACCTCAACTCCTATCCTACTATAGAGGGTCATAGACAGTGGGGAACCTCTGGGTAAAGCATAAGACTCTTCAGCCCAGAGGGAACCTGCTAACAATGTCTGGTTTGGCTCCCCATGTCCCGGAAGAGCTCTTGGCCTTCCTAAGAAGTCAGGGGGTGGGGACAATCTGTGTGGAGACTGAAGCAGAGTGATACCAGGTGGTAAACTACATAGAATAGCAAATTGTTTATGTGGTCTCACGTGCATGAGCAGTGTTGTTTTTGTTACTTAATAAAAAAGGGGAAAGTCCTTGAAATAAAAGGAGTCCCTTTTTCCACCATCCTCAGGAATCCCACCTCATCACTTCTCCACTAGGAAAGTATATTTTAATCACTCTGGCGTGGAGGCTCAGAAAGCAACGGTATGTTTTGTCACTCCAACTTGGGGGCTCTAGAAAGCAGGGAACAACACTACTAGACTGGTAAGGAAAGCTTTTTTCTCCCTTAATATCTTCCATAGTAATAACATAATACTTGGTGCACAGTAAATACCTAATAAATGCTTAATGAAATGCATTTGGTTAGGCTAGAGATAGTGTTGTCCAACCTGGGGAAAAAAATGAGGGTCAAGAAATTCTAAGGCCTTCAGGTTCATCTGGTTATGTTTCATAGACTTTGACCAAAGCATCCTCTGAGAGTCAGAGAAGGTTGGGTCTTTGACCAGAACGAGGGGAGTCCATAAGATTCCCTGAAATTAATTTTGAAATTCTGCCATCAAAACCTCCAAGAAGAGTCTAAAACAAAATATTCAGACAAGATATGGGTGCTTAGAATAGGAAAAATCTCCTTCCAACTTGCATCAAAAGGAGCCACTAGTTTTTATCAGATGTTTTCGTGTAGGATGTAGTATGTTGGGACTCGGGAAAAAAAAGTATAGCTATGCATTATAGGTCATTAGACAGTGAGTCTTTGGGGAGAGAAAGTAAAGAGCTTTTAACCTAGTAGGAAAACATTTCCTCTTCTATTTTCTCTGAACAACACATAAGTAGTAAGATGATTTTAAAAATATATAGATGTGATTTCATTGGTTTAGGGAATTTCCTGTGAATTAACTCCCAGTACCAATGGAGATCAGCAACTATTTTGCTACTAATGGTATTAGAGAGTTTCCTGGGACAACTTCCATTCATGTTTTCATTATCTATCCCAAGGTACTGGGAAACAAAAATACTATTGAATTATTATTGTTATTTTTATTAAATATAATCCTATGAAAATGTTAAAAATATTCCCTGAACACTGAAAGTCAATGCCTAAGAATTTATTTTAGATTCTCAAACATCAAGAAGAAGGTAGCAAGTCATGCAACAAGTTAACTTAAATAGTTAACTTTTAACTATTTCTAACTAATTCAATAGTCCCAAATAATCCTAACTCTCTAATTCTGGTCTGAGTTCTATCACTCATAAATCTTATGTTCCTTCCCCTCAATGGCCTTCAATTTCTTTCTCTGTAAAGTGAAAAGGTTGGTCTTTCTGGGGTCTGAGAGTTCAACAATAGCAACATATTTGTGTGTCAATATCAGCATACTACTTCTCCAAATGGGAGAACCAGTTAATGCCTCATCCTTCCATGAACTTGTCAGGGAGATAGCCTGATGTGGTGGAAAGACCAGTGGTGCTTGGAAACAGATCTCAATTGTAAGTCATACCCTGCCATTAAGAAGCTACATTCTAAAATTATAGACCAATTTCCTTAATGAATATTGATGCTAAAATCTTAAATAAGATATTAGCAAAAAGACTTCAGAAAATCATCCCCAGGATAATACACTATGATCAAGTAGGATTTATACCAGGAATGCAGGGTTGGTTTAATATTAGGAAAACTATTAGTATAATTGACCATATTAATAATCAAATTAATAAAAACCATATGATCATCTCAATAGCATTTGATAAAATCCAACATCCATTCCTATTAAAACTCTTGAGAGTATAGGAATAAATGGACTATTCCTTAGAATAATCAGGAGCATATATTTAAGACCGTCAGTAAGCATAATATGCAATAGAAATAAACTGCAACCTTTCTCAGTAAGATCAGGAGTGAAACAAGGTTGCCCACTAACTCCATTACTATTCAATATAGTACTAGAAACTCTAGCCTTGGCAATAAGAAAGAGAAAGAGATTCAAGGAATTAGAGAAATCAAACTATCACTCTTTGCAGATGACATGATGGTATATTTAGAGAACCCCAAAGACTCTGCTAAAAAGCTATTAGAAGTAATTCAGAATTTTAGCAAAGTGGCAGGATAGAAAATAAATCCACATAAATCCTCAGCATTTTTATATATCACCAAAAAAATGCAACAGCAAGAGATACAAAGAGAAATTCCATTCCAAACAAATGTTGAGAGTATAAAGTATTTGGGAATCCATCTACCAAAGAATAGTCAGGAATTATATGAGAAAAATTACCAAACACTTGCCAGAAAAAATAAAGTCAGATTTAAATAATTGGAAAGACATTCAGTGCTCTTGGATAGGCCGAGCAAATATAATAAAGATGACAATACTCTCCAAACTAATCTATTTATTTAGTGCTATACCAATCAGACTCCCAAGAAACTATTTTAATGACCTAGAAAAAATAACAACAAAATTCATATGGAAGAATAAAAGGCCGAGAATTGCAAGGGAACTAATGAAAAAAAAAGTCAGAGGAAGGTGGTCTAAGTGTACCAAATCTAAAGCTATATTATATAGCAGCAGTCACCAAAACCATTTGGTACTGGCTAAGAAATAGACCGGTCGATCAGTGGAAAAGATTAGATACAAAGGACAAAAATGGGTGCAACTATAGCAATCTAGTGTTTGATAAACCCAAAGATACCAACATTAGGGATAAAAATTCATTATTTGGAAAAAAACTGTTGGGAAAACTGGAAATTAGTATGGCAGAAATTAGATATGGATCCACACTTAACACCATATACCAAGATAAGATCAAAATGGGTCCATGATTTAGGCATAAAGAATGAGACCATAAATAGATTAGAGGAACAGAGGATAGTCTACCTCTCAGACCTGTGGAAGAGGAAGGAATTTATGACCAGAGGAAAACTAGAGATCATTATTGATCACAAAATAGAAGATTTTGATTACATCAAACTAAAAAGTTTCTGTACAAACAAAACTAATGCAAACAATATTAGAAGGGAAGTAACAAATTGGGAAAATATTTTTAAAGTTAAAGGTTCTGATAAAGGTCTCATTTCCAAAATATATAGAGAACTGACCCTAATTTATAAGAAATCAAATCATTCTCCAATTGATAAATGGTCAAAGGATATGAACAGACAATTCTCAGATGATGAAATTGAAATTATATCCACTCATATGAAAGAGGTTCCAAATCACTACTGATCAGAGAAATGCAAATTAAGACAACTCTGAGATACCATTACACACCTGTCAGATTGGCTAAGATGACAGGAACAAATAATGATGAATGTTGGAGGGGATGTGGGAAAACTGGGACGCTAATTCATTGTTGGTGGAGTTGTGAAAGAATCCAGCCATTCTGGAGAGCAATTTGGAACTATGCCCAGAAATTTATCAAACTGTGCATACCCTTTGATCCAGCATTGCTGCTATTGGGCTTATATCCCAAAGAAATACTAAAGAAGGGAAAGGGACCTGTATGTGCCAAAATGTTTGTGGCAGCTCTTTTCGTAGTGGCTAGAAACTGGAAGATGAATGGCTGTCCATCAATTGGAGAATGGTTGGGTAAATTATGGTATATGAAGGTTATGGAATACTATTGTTCTGTAAGAAATGACCAGCAGGAGGAATACAGAGAGGCTTGGAGAGACTTACATCAACTGATGCTGAGTGAAATGAATAGAACCAGAAGATCGCTGTATACTTCAATGTTGTATGAAGATGTATTCTGATGGAAGTGGATATCTTCAACATAAAGAAGATCCAACTCACTTCCAGTTGATCAATGATGGACAGAAACAACTACACCCAGAGAAGGAACACTGGGAAGTGAATGTAAATTGTTAGCACTACTGTCTATCTACCCAGGTTACTTATACCTTCGGAATCGAATACTTAATGTACAACAAGAAAATGGTATTTACATACATATATTGTATCTAGGTTATATTGTAACATATGTAAAATGTATCGGATTGCCTGTCATCTAGGGGAGGGAGTAGAGGGAGGGAGGGGATAATTTGGAAAAATGAATACAAGGGATAATATTATAAAAAAAAATTACTCATGCATATATACTGTGAAAAAAATTATAAATAAAAAAAAGAAACTACGTTCTCTAAGGGAGAATAACTTCACCACTTTTTATAGAATCTTGGGATTTGGTTTTTAAGTGATCTTAGAGAACAGCTACAACTTCCTTGACATTTGGGATGACTTGCCAAAGGTTCACCCAGATATTCTGTGTCAGAAGCAAAGCTTGAACTTGTTTATGAGACTGGCTCTTTAAGGACCTTATAACACTGTCAGTCTCCTGCTCTAGAGTGATAATTGCCTGCATTTCAGCTGAGGTCAAAGCATGCTGTAGTGGAACAAGGATTGGATTTAGGTTAAATTCTATGACCCATTTTGTACCATCTGAGTAATCAAGTCTCTTACCTTCTCCCGGTCACACTCAGTTTCTGCATTTGTAAAATGAGGAAAACAGACTTGTTTTGGTTCTCAAAGAGTAATTTGTGAACCATTGGAGGTTCCTAGGACCTTTTCACAGTATCCTCAATGTCAAAACTATTATTATAACAATACTAAACATTATTTACTAATTAAACAGGAACTCCTTTTTCTAACTACATATCTGTATGAGACTAGATTCATATATTTTAATCAAAATAACATATTATAACAGTGAATGCAAAAAAAGAAGATATGAGAATCCAGCTTCAAATTGAAGAAATTTGCAAAAAATATGTAAAAAAGTATTCTTCTTATTCTTATTTTGTTTTGGATAACATATTTACTTTACATAATACATATACATTTTTATTAAATGGGGAAATATTTTATTATTGTTATTTTAAAATCAATAAATATTTAGAAAATTATCAGTTTAAAATTCCAATATGACGAATTTTAATAAATATAACCACAGTAACAAAAACTGTTTGGGAAGAGAATTATGGATAATTTTTTAATAGTGTAAATAGTTCCTGGACTAAAAAAAGTTGGAAAACTACTGAAGACGATGATCTCTAAGGTACCTTATGGTCAACTAGGTAGCATAGTGGATAGAGTTCTTGATCTGAAGTCAGGTATACCTGAATTCAAATCTGGCCTCCAGGATTTATTAGCTGTGTGACCTGAGCAAGTCATTTACTTTAATCCATCAGAGAAAGAAATTGTAAACTACTCCAGTTATTTTTTTTTTTTTTGCCAAGAAAACCCCAAATATGGTCATGAAGAGTTGGACATGAGTGAAATGATTAAAGTTCCTTCCTACTCTAATATTTTACACTGTAAAGTTTCTTCAGGATGTAGCATTATATATATGCTAACATCTAAAGACATGGCAGCTTTTAGAAGAAAGATTTATTGTCAGTAGAGTTCCCATTGTACTCCAAGGTCCATCTCTAAGTAGTTATACGAGAGCCTCACTATCATCTTCCATAATCTCCCCAATACACATACACATGCACATAAAATATATTATGAATCAAGGTCCCTAGCAACGTTAGGTCTTCTTGTCATGATATGTGCTAATGTCATTCACCATTAATTTCAGCCATACTCCCATGCAATGGTCCATAATACTCTTGCCTGTGCCAGATGCTCATAAATTCCAACCTACTTCAATGATAATGACATTTTATCAAAGCAAAGGGTCATGGGGGGGCGGAGCCAAGATGGCGGAGAGGAAACACACGACTCAGTGAACGTCCTCACTCCCTCACAACCAATTAGATAAATTAAGTCTCAAAATTAGCTCAGGACTGATAGATACCACAAGGACTGGAAGCACGACTTACCAGCTGAAGAGAATCTGGAGTTTCAACAGGAAAGGTCAGTTCTCAGGGGAGGAATAAGAAAGACCAGCACAGACGGTGGGGTAGGGGCACACTGCGCCCATTGCGCTGGGAGGGGCTCTGGGATCAGAGAAGCCACTGAGGTAAAGGAATCTGGCACAGGCTGTTAGCTCTTCTCTGCTAATTATTTAGCAGTTCAAAAGAGAAAGCCAAAATATTTTAAAACTCAGATTAGATTTTCCCCGGACCCTGGGGGTGACTCAGGCACCAGGGGGTGTGGCCTCAGCTACCTCCTGAGAATAGTTAAGAGACTGACAAGTGGGTGGATACGGCCCAAGGCAACACACACTGCCTAGCTTAGCTGGAGGGAGTGGAACTCAGCTCCAGGAAGTCCCAGAGAAGCGGAACCTTTGAACTAGGGACCGCGGTTTCTGGCAGACACTTCCAGTTTGAGCGCAGGGGCTTCTCACGTCACCTGCTGCAGACATCCACTCCCCACCCGGACACATAGGCTGGGCTTCGTGCTGTCTTCACTATTCTACGCCCTCGAAGCACAGTAGTGCTAATCACCTCTGAGGCACTTCCAGGGAGGGGGTGGGGAACTCTCTCCCAGAGCTCTCTCTTAGCTCAGGCGCAGGAGCCGCTGCATCCATCCGGTCTGGGAGGAAGCTGGTAAAGAAGTAAATAATTTCCTACCCCAGGGACAGACCCCAAAAGATTTTTTTAAGTATGAGCAAAAAAGCTAGAAAAACCATAGATTCCTTCTATACAGAGAAAGAGCGGGTATCCAACCCCGAGGAAGTTGACAGCAGAGAATCAGCAGACAACAACCTAAAGGGGAACGATTCCTGCCCCCCATCACATAACTCTCTCCTAGAAGAAGCTCTTAAAAAATTGAGGGAGATCGAAGAAAAATGGGGAAAGGAAAGGGAAGTTATGATAGAGAATAACAACGTCCTGAAATTGGAGTTGGAAAAAATAAAGAATTCACAGCAGATGCAGGGAAACAAAATTAGTGAATTAGAAAAGGTTAAAAAAACACAGGAAAGTAGGATTTCTGAATTGGAAAAGATAAAAAAGTCTCAAGAAAATAGAATTTCTGAATTGGAAAAAGAAAATAATTCTCAAAAAAAAAAAATTAGGGAAATGGAAAAAAACTCAATAGAGCAAAATAATTCATTTAAAAACGAAATTGGGCATTTACAAAAAGAACTAAAAACTGTGAAAGAAGAAAATAACTCCTTAAAAGTCAGGATGGAACAAATAGAAATGAATGATTCACAGAGAACCCAAGAATCAGTCAAACAAAACAAAAAAAAATGAGAAGCTGGAGAACAACGTCAAATACTTACTGGGAAAATCTATAGACCTGGAAAATAGATCTAGGAGAGATAATCTGCGGATTATTGGACTTCCAGAAAACTATGACCAAAAAAAGAGCCTAGATTCTATTTTACAGGAAATTATCAAAGAGAACTGTCCAGAGATAATAGAAACAGAAGGGAAAGTAGATGTGGAAAGAATTCATCGAACTCCTTCTGAAATAGACCCTAAAAAAAGAACACCACGGAATATTGTGGCTAAGCTGCAGAATTACCACACAAAGGAGAAAATCCTGCAAGCAGCTAGAAAAAAACAATTTAAATACCAAGGTGCCACAATAAGGGTCACCCAAGATCTGGCTGCCTCCACATTAAAAGATAGAAGGGCCTGGAACCTGATATTCCGAAAGGCAAAAGATCAAGGACTGCAACCAAGAATGAACTACCCAGCTAAGTTTAGCATCTTTTTCCATGGAAGAAGATGGTCATTCAATGAAACAGAGGAATTCTATATGTTTCTAAGAAAAAAACCAGACTTAAACAAAAAATTTGATCTACATCCACAAGACTGAAGAGAAACAGAAAAAGGTACACAGAACCCTTGAGAACTGTAACTTTGTTGTGGGTATATAAAAAATACTCAAGGATAATTTGATTTTACTGATATAAAAGAAAAAAAGGGGGGTGTGGTAAAGGGAAGGAGGTCGGTTCAGAAAAAGGGGAAGGAGTGATAAAAAGAGGGAAACTACATCCCAGGAAGAGACATAGAAAATACACCATATCTGAGGGAACTTAGTGAGGGGGAGAATCATTGTGTGAATCTTACTCTCATCAGAAGAGGCTCAAAGAGTAAATAATTAACATATTTGTTTTTCAGAGAATTTTCTCTCACCTCATTAAAAGGGGGGAGAGGAAAAGGGGAAAGGAAAAGGAGAATAAGTGAAGGGACTTGGAGGGAGGGGGGAGGGATCCTAAAAAAAAAAAAAAAAAAAAGGGAGGGTTGCGCGTCACAAGGGGGGTCTGTAAATTAAATATCGGGGAGGGGGATCAGGGGGGTCAAGGGAAAAAAGTATAATCTGGGGATAATACGATGGCAGGAAATACAGAATTAGTAATTTTAACTGTAAATGTAAATGGGATGAACGATCCCATCAAACGGAGACGGATAGCAGATTGGATCAAAAAGCAGAACCCTACAATATGTTGTCTACAGGAAACACACTTAAAGCAGGGAGATACATACAGAGTAAAGGTAAAAGGTTGGAACAGAGCTTATTATGCTTCAAGTAAAGCCAAAAAAGCAGGGGTAGCTATCCTTATCTCAGATCAAGCAAAAGCAGAAGTAGATCTCGTTAAAAAAGATAAGGAAGGAAACTATATCCTGCTGAAAGGTAGCATAAATAATGAAGCCATATCAATACTAAACATATATGCACCAAGTGGTATAGCATCTAACTTTCTAAAGGAAAAGTTAAGAGAACTGCAAGAAGAAATAGACAGTAAAACCATAATAGTGGGAGATCTCAACCTTGCACTCTCAGATTTAGACAAATCAAACCACAAAACAAACAAGAAAGAAATTAAAAAAGTAAATAGAACATTAGAAAAACTAGGTATGATAGACCTTTGGAGAAAACTGAATGGCAATAGGAAGGAATATACTTTCTTCTCAGCAGTTCATGGATCCTATACAAAAATTGACCATATATTAGGACATAAAGATCTCAAAATTAAATGTAGGAAGGCAGAAATAATAAATGCCTTCTTCTCAGATCACAATGCAATAAAAGCTACATTCAGTAAAAAGTTAGGGGTAAATAGACCAAAAAGTAATTGGAAACTGAATAATCTCATCTTAAAGAATGACTGGGTGAAAGAGCAAATTATAGAAACAATTAACAATTTCACCCAAGATAATGATAATGATGAGACATCATATCAAAATCTTTGGGATGCAGCTAAAGCAGTAATAAGGGGAAATTTTATATCTTTAGAGGCTTATTTGAAGAAAATTGAGAAAGAGAAGATTAACGAATTGGGCTTACAACTTAAAAGGCTAGAAAAAGACCAAATTATAAACCCCCAACCAAAAATTAAACTCGAAATACAAAAATTAAAAGGAGAAATCAATAAAATTGAAAGTAAAAAAACTATTGAATTAATAAATAAAACCAAGAGTTGGTTTTATGAAAAAGCCAATAAAATAGATAAACCTTTGGTAAATTTGATCAAAAAAAAGAAAGAGGAAAATCAAATTGATAGTCTTACAAATGAAAAGGGGGATCTTTCCACCAATGAAGAGGAAATTAGAGAAATAATAAGGAGTTACTTTGCCCAACTTTATGCCAATAAATTTGATAACTTAAGTGAAATGGATGACTTTCTCCAAAAATATAGGCTCCCTAGATTAACAGAGGAGGAGATAAATTGCTTAAATAGTCCCATTTCAGAAAAAGAAATAGAACAAGCTATTAATCAACTCCCCAGGAAAAAATCCCCAGGGCCAGATGGATTCACATGTGAATTCTACCAAACATTTAAAGAACAATTAGCCCCAATGTTATATAAATTATTTGAAAAAATAGGGGATGAAGGAGTCCTACCAAACTCCTTTTATGACACAGACATGGTACTGATACCTAAACCTGGTAGATCGAAAACTGAGAAAGAAAATTATAGACCAATCTCCTTAATGAATATTGATGCTAAAATCTTAAATAAGATATTAGCAAAAAGACTTCAGAAAATCATCTCCAAGATAATACACTATGATCAAGTAGGATTTATTCCAGGAATGCAGGGCTGGTTTAATATTAGGAAAACTATTAATATAATTGACCATATTAATAATCAAATTAATAAGAACCATATGATCATCTCAATAGATGCAGAAAAAGCATTTGACAAAATCCAACATCCATTCCTACTAAAAACTCTTGAGAGTATAGGAATAAATGGATTATTCCTTAGAATAATCAGGAGTATATATTTAAGACCGTCAGTAAGCATAATATGCAATAGAAATAAACTGCAACCTTTCCCAGTAAGATCAGGAGTGAAACAAGGTTGCCCACTATCACCATTACTATTCAATATAGTACTAGAAACGCTAGCCTCGGCAATAAGAGCCGAGAAAGAGATTCAAGGAATTAGAGTAGGAAATGAGGAAATCAAACTATCACTTTTTGCAGATGACATGATGGTATACTTAGAGAACCCCAAAGACTCTGCTAAAAAGCTACTAGAAATAATTCAAAATTTCAGCAAAGTGGCAGGATACAAAATAAATCCACATAAATCCTCGGCATTTTTATATATCACTAACAAAATGCAACAGCAAGAGATACAAAGAGAAATTCCATTCCAAACAAATGTTGAGAGTATAAAATATTTGGGAATCCATCTACCAAAGAAAAGTCAGGAATTATATGAGAAAAATTACAAAACACTTGCCACAAAAATAAAATCAGATTTAAATAATTGGAAAGACATTCAGTGCTCTTGGATAGGCCGAGCGAATATAATAAAGATGACAATACTCCCCAAACTAATCTATTTATTTAGTGCTATACCAATCAGACTCCCAAGAAACTTTTTTAATGACCTAGAAAAAATAACAACAAAATTCATATGGAAGAATAAAAGGTCAAGAATTGCAAGGGAACTAATGAAAAAAAACTCAGAGGAAGGTGGTCTAAGTGTACCTGATCTAAAGCTATATTATATAGCAGCAGTCACCAAAACCATTTGGTATTGGCTACGGAATAGACCGGTAGATCAGTGGAACAGATTAGATACAAAGGACAAAAAAGGGTACATCTATAGCAATCTAATCTTTGACAAACCCAAAGATTCCAACATTAGGGATAAAAATTCATTATTCGGAAAAAACTGTTGGGAAAACTGGAAATTAGTATGGCAGAAATTAGATATGGATCCACACTTAACACCATATACCAAGAGAAGATCAAAATGGGTCCATGATTTAGGCATAAAGAGGGAGGTAATAAATAGATTAGAGGAACAGAGGATAATCTACCTCTCAGACTTGTGGAGGAGGAAGGAATTTATGACCAGAGGAGAACTAGAGATCATTATTGATCACAAAATAGAAGATTTTGATTACATCAAACTAAAAAGTTTCTGTACAAATAATACTAATGCAAACAAGATTAGAAGGGAAGTAACAAATTGGGAAAATATTTTTAAAAACAAAGGTTCTGACAAAGGTCTCATTTCCAAAATATATAGAGAACTGACCCAAATTTATAAGAAACCGAACCATTCTCCAATTGATAAATGGTCAAAGGATATGAACAGACAATTCTCAGAGGAAGAAATTGAAACTATATCCACTCACATGAAAGAGTGTTCCAAATCACTACTGATCAGAGAAATGCAAATTAAGACCACTCTGAGATACCACTACACACCTGTCAGATTGGCTAAGATGACAGGAACAAATAATGACAAATGTTGGAGGGGATGTGGGGAAACTGGGACACTAATACATTGCTGGTGGAGTTGTGAAAGAATCCAGCCATTCTGGAGAGCAATCTGGAATTATGCCCAAAAAGTTATCAAACTGTGCATACCCTTTGACCCAGCAGCGCTACTACTGGGATTATATCCCAAAGAAATACTAAAGAGCGGAAAGAGACATATATGTGCCAAAATGTTTGTGGCGGCTCTTTTTGTTGTAGCTAGAAACTGGAGGATGAATGGATGTCCATCAGTTGGAGAATGGTTGGGTAAATTGTGGTATATGAAGGTTATGGAATATTATTGCTCGGTAAGAAATGACCAGCAGGAGGAATATAGAGAGGCCTGGAGAGACTTAAATCAACTGATGCTGAGTGAAATGAGCAGAACCAGAAGATCACTGTACACTTCAACAACGATGCTGTATGAGGATGTATTCTGATGGAAGTGGAAATCTTCAACATAAAGAAGATCCAACTCACTTCCAGTTGATCAATGATGGACAGGGGTAGCTGCACCCAGAGAAGAAACACTGGGAGGGGAATGAAAATTGTTAGCGCTAATATCTGTCTGCCCAGGTTGCATGTACCTTCGGATTCTAATGTTTATTGTGCAACAAGAAAGTGATATTCGCACACATGTATTGTACCTAGACTATATTGTAACACATATAAAATGTATGGTATTGCCTGTCGTCGGGGGGGAGGGAATAGAGGGAGGGGGGGTAAATAAAAAAAAAAAAAATTACCCATGTATATGTACTGTCAAAAAAATGTTATAATTATAAAATAAAATTTAAATTAAAAAAAAAAAAAAAAAAAGCAAAGGGTCATTTGTAAAGCCTCATGGGACTGAGAACCCATATCTAAAACAATCATGGAAGTTCTTTGGAAAATGGACAAAATTTGCAAACAATCTAGACTCCATAGATCTTGCTGGAGGCCTTTGATAAATGTAACCATGGGCATGTTTGTGACTATTAAGCTTGGGATAATGTTACTTTTCTCTCCCTCTAGAGGCATCACCATCTTTTCAAGATATATTTGATCAAAATATTTTTCCTCACCCCAACTTGGGAATTGTTATCCCCATTTAAAATGATGAAAATGAAGAAAGAGGAGAATTAATTTGCCAAAGGTCAGTAGATAGTGAAGGTAAAGGCTAAAACTCAGATCTTCTGAATTAGCTTTATTTTCACAAATTACAAGCAATAATTAAAATAATCACATTGAGATGCTCAAAATGCCTTTGAAAGTTGTTTTTTTTTTTTTTTTTTTTTTTTTTTTTTTTTGTCTTCAGCATAAGGGATTACACTCAGTCATCTCTGGATTCCTTCTTGCCAGTTTTAATATCTTATGAAAGGAAGGAGACTGAATCCAACCTTTAGGTTAAAAGCTACATTAATAGCTGGACTTTTCTTACTAACAAGTCCCCCGTAGAGAAGACCAGGCTTTCTGCTGAAAAGGCCCTTGTCTTCTTGCTGGGGAAGTCTGAGGAAGTCTCTGCCAAACTAAAATCCAAGAGCCTGACCCATGGGGCTTCTTCCACTGTATTCCAAATGGATGTTCTTGTATTGGCCAAAGTGACTTTGCTCATTGATGTTCCTAACCTCATTTTCTGTTTACTCTGCTTTCTTTCAATATCCTGATCACTATACTGGAACTGCAAGTGATGTTCACGTCATCTATTTCTAAGGCCAGGAGTGAGAAGATGAAAGGCCCATGATTGCAAGGATCCCAGAAAGAATTTAAACTCAGGACCTCCCCTTCTACAACCAGTGACATGCTACCTTTCTTTTTCTGAATCTAGCTGATAACCTTTCCTTATTTCCCAATCTCTCCTTAGCATGATGGTTTGATAATGGAAAAAGATCTGGATTCATATTCGGAAATATCACCTCTGACTTAAGCTATGTGAACCATGGGCCAGTCATTCACTGTTCTGAGCTTCTTTATTTAACTTGTTAAATATATATAATAATACCCAGCTAAAATGTCATCTCCTCCTGGAAGCCTTCCATGATCCCCTAAGTTAATAATGATTCTGCCCTTCAAAGTACTTTATTTTACAATTATCTATTGTACTTTTTAATCAGTTTTTAAAGCAACAAACATGTATTGTGTCTGTTTTATGCTAGGAGCTGTGCTGGTTACAAGGAATACAAGCACAAAGGATGAAACAATCCCTACACTTAATGAATTTACTTTGTAATGGCTGAGACATGCAATACAGTTAATGCTCAACAATTGCTAACCTTCATGATTTCAAATCTTTGTGTGATTTTATTAGTAATATCATTGTCATTTTCCCAGTAAGAATTACATACATTGGTGATTAGGTGGATTAGAGGGGGAAAAAAAAAGTTGTAATGTGCAAAAGTTTGTGGAGCCACTAGTATCTTACTAGGTACTTTGCAGCTCTTGTTCACCCTAGTTGTAGAATCCACTATGCATTTGCTGCATATTTTCATTGTTTTCCTTTAAAATTTGACTTTTTGTTGTATTTATGCTGCTAAACTGTACTGTAAGTCTTTTGGGTTCCAAGCCCAAACGTGCTAAGTCAGAGATTTACTGTGAAAATAATGGTATTAGATAAACTTACTACCTACATCCTCTTTTGAGCTTCTGTGTCCTTCATGTTACCAGCTGTGAAGGACAAAGTATAAAAGGTGATGTCAAGACCTTGACAATCTCAGAGCTATCTGACAGCAGTAACTATGAAAGTCCCAGCAACCTCTCCCTTGATTTTCAGAAGGCAACCAAGGTATAGAGGTTTATAGTAGTATACATACAGTTCTGTGCTCCTAATACTACCATCTGACACAGTAGAAGGTAAAATTCAAGTTAGAAAATGTTTTAGTCTTTAGATTTTTATTTGCTCTATGTATAGTATTGATAGTGCTGTATTTGTACTATATTTATAGTATTGTAGATATCCTATTAAAAATGAATATTGTCTAAAATACATTTTTTGGAAATATTAGCACAAAAGGTCACGGAATTCTAGGGAACTACTGGTGAGAAAAAATGTTTTACATATTACTGATTTTATTTCATGTATTGAATTTTATAATTTTTTCATGATCACTATGTTAGGAAAAAGTCATGTATCAGAATTAATGTTTCCTTATAAAAACTGCACG
The DNA here is from genome assembly GCF_048593235.1 of Sminthopsis crassicaudata. Taxonomy (NCBI): domain Eukaryota; kingdom Metazoa; phylum Chordata; class Mammalia; order Dasyuromorphia; family Dasyuridae; genus Sminthopsis; species Sminthopsis crassicaudata. Next base: position 460,907,795 of record NC_133618.1, on the reverse strand, counting down.
CAGAAAAGTTTATTTTCAACACTCTCTACCAAGTTCTTAGTGATCACAGGAACATAACCCCTGCATTTTCTAGGGGTTCAATGTATCAATATTCTCATTTTTTTTACTTGTGTTCTGTTTTCTAGAAATGTTACTTCGGTGATAGATGAGGAATAATTGTATCTATTAAACTGCCTATGTACACAACATATACATGAAATTTAAAAAAATAGTAAATATAAATAAATATAGGGAAGTTTGAGAGGGAAGGCTCTTGCAATTAGAAGGGATCTAGTAAGGCTTCATGCATTTGATAGTTACTGAAGTGAAGCTTAAATAAAGATCCAGATTCTTCCATGATCCAAACTTTTCATTATTATATATTATGTTTACATGTGTTTATCTGTTTATCTACCTCTTTCTTTATTGTCAAGTGTCATACAAACTATGCGGATTAATAAATGTTGCATTGTATGCCTAGTAGTGATGATTATGATTAGTGATTATATTCTTTAATTAAATGAAATGTCTTTAGGAAAGCACTTTGAACATTGTAAAGCACTATAGAAATGGAAACTATTACTGATATTATGATTGATTAGTCTAGTGTCTGCTTTCAGAACACTTACATTCTGTCAGGAAGAGACAACATGTAAACATGTCATTTACCTTTGCTCCTCCACAACAGCATAGAAAACATACCAGCACATTGCTAAATATAAAAATATACAAAATTGATACAAGAGGTCTTTTTGGTAGTGGAGGAAGGGAGACATGGGAGCCACTTGCATTTTGGAAAACAAAGAAATACCTCATGTAGGAAAAGGCTTTTGAGATGAGCTGGGAGAGAAATTAGGGATCAAGGAACAATTGGGAAGTCAATAATAGGAAACAATAAAAGCAAAATAATAATAATAATAATAATAACTTGAACCTATAATGATAAATTTTGTTGCTAGACAACAGGAACTAAGACTCTAAGAGACAGCATTAATGAACTAGTTGAAAAGATTGCGATGACAACAGCCCTAAATTGGAAATTGTGAGTATGTGAGCCCTGTGTAACCTTAGAAAAATATCTTTTCCGTTCTAAATGTGGGTGTTGGGCTAGATGACCTCTAAGTATGAAATAAGATAATGTATATAAAGAACTTTACAAAATACTCCAAGACAAACTCCAACTTCCTTTTCTTTCCTCTTCTTCCAACATTCTATTATATCTCAGCTACTTCTAGATGCCATTCTATGGTCTAAGAAATCTAAAGCTATCATTCCATATTACCTTTTGTTAACCCTTTATGTGCAAAGATACCAATATTTTGTGTTCTAAGACCTTTCATCACTATAACATTTAAAAAATCTCTTAAATCTATGATATTCTGTATCATAGCATCAGTGACCTGAACACAAGATAAATTCTTAATAAATGATTGATTGCTGATTGATTAATCACAGCATTACATAAATAGGATCATAGAGATCATTTAGTCTAATACCTTTATTTGATAGCTGAGTAAACTGGGGCCTAATGAAGTTAAGTGATTTTTTCCAAAGTCCCAGGTAATGATAGTTGTCACATATATAGTTCTTTAACGCTGACATGTTTGTATCTATTTTTTTCTGAGGCAATTGGGGTTAAGTGACTTGCCCAGGGTCACACAGCCAGGAAATGGTAAGTGTCTGAGGTCATATTTGAACTTGAGTCCTCCTGACTGCAGGGCTGGTGCTCTATCCATTGCACCACCTAGCTGCCCCTATGATTGTATCTATTAAAAGTGCATATGTATACAATATAAAAATAAAATTAAAAATTAGTAAGTATAAATAAATACAGGATAGTTTAAGAAGGAAGGCACCTGCAATTGCAAATACCTCAGTATTCCAGAAAGTTGCTCTACTGTGTATAACTATTGATTTAATTATATCTAAAAGCAAAGATGATTGATAATACTTTGGTGTGATGGTGGTAACACATACTTAGTTCTTACTCCTAGGGAGACTGGGGTTGGCAAACTGTTAAACTTGATAATTCTGAGCTGCAGTAAGGTTAAAACCTATGGGGTGCCCGCACTGTCTGGGAAAATATTTGGTGTAAACTTCAGAAGGGAGCACAGGATACCAGGTTGCTTATGGAGGAATGAACTGACCCAGGTTGGAAAGCTGATTTAAAATTTCTGAGTCTATAAGTATTGAAAACATGCCCTGAATGATCATTGCCACTAACGAGGCATATCAACTTTCCCCCAAGAACTGTACCAAGAAACCTTTTGCCTATTCTTAAGCAGCAGTTATTCCTCCTGACACAGTGGACAGGGTTAGGACACCCAAATTAAGTGGAGTAATACTGCCTTCTTTGTGTGTAGGTGTGTGTGTGTGTATTTCCAGTTACACACAAAAATTTATTTTACATTTGTTTTTAAAATTTTGAATTCCAGATTCTCTCCCTCTCCTCCCTCTGCCCCAGAAAGAACATGTGAAGTAAGGCAGAACATTTCCATAAGAGTCATGTAATGAAAGAAAATGTAGATGTCCATCCCCCCAAAAAAATAGAATTGAAAGCTAAAAGGGACCTTAGGGAGTATATCATCTACCTTTCTTATTTTTTTAGATGAGAACAATTAGACTGTGAAAAGATGATTTGCTCAAGGTCACACAGATAGCAAGGGTAGAACTCCAACCCAGATCCTTTGACCCCAAATCTTCTAGTCTTTCCAACTATAAAAAGTCCTGCTGAAATGTTGTGAAATGATTTCACCTATGAATGACTTTGTTATTCTCATTAATAACATGATCCAAAACTATTCTGAAGAACTTTTGATGAAAAACACTATCCATAACTAGAGATATTGTATCTGAATACAGATTGAAACATACTTTTTAAACTTAATTTTTAAAAGTTTTTTTTGGGGGGGTAGAGACATACATGAACTGATGCTATAAGTGAATTGAGTAGAACTGAGATAATATTGAATGTAACAAGAACAAGAATTTGTGATAATCAGATAATCAGCTGATGGACTTAGCTCTTTTTAACAATGAAGTAATTCAGGCCAATTCCAATAGATTTGTGATGGAGAGAGTCATCTGTATCCAGAAGGAGAAATATGGGGACTGAATTTGGACCACAACACATCATTTTCACCTTTTGTTGTTGTTTTTGCTTGGTTTTTTCTTTCTCATTTTTTCCCTTTTTGATGTGATTTTTCTTGTGCATCATGATAAATGTGGTAATGTATTGAGAAGTGCACATGTTTAACCATATAGGTTTATTTCATGTCTATGGGAGGGGGTAGATGAAGCAAGGGAGAAAAATTTGAAACAAGATTTTGCAAGGGTGAATGATGAAAAATATCTTTGTATATATTTTGAAAATAAAAAATATAAAAAAATTTAAAATACCCTAAGGGACAGACAGCTAGATGAAAAAGTAGCACAACAGTCCTGGAGTCGCCAAGACCTGATCTCAGATACTGAACACTTACTACCAGCTGTGTGACCCTGGGTAAGTCACTTAACCTCAATTGCCTCTCAAAAATAGCAAAAAAAAAAGAGTACCCTGGATGTACATTTAAACATGGTCACATCTGGATGACAATAGTAACAACTCATATTTTTATAGTGTTCGATATCATTGAGGTATATGATATAGAAGAGAGAGTTTTGAGTTTGTAATCATCTGGGTTCATATATTGGATCCACTTCTGCTTTTATGACCTTAGGTAAGTAACAATCTCTTTGTGATTTTGGTTTCTTATCTATAAAGGGGGCAAGGTAAATTTAGAACAAATGAGGTATAAGGTGTCTTTCAATTCTATATGTTTGATCCTATAATCTATTAGAGAGACAGATGAGTCCAGCGGATAGAGTAGTTGCCTTGGAATAAGGAAATATTGACTTGAATTCCCATCTCTGACACTAATTGGATAACCATATACATATTATTCAACCTCTTTGGATCTCAGGCAATTTTAAGACTCCACTATAAAGTTATAGATGCTTGTAACTTACAGTAAGAGTTTCCACATTGATAAAATTGCAGGTCTTTGCTCTACTCCAGCTATAATTTTATTTGATCCTTGCAACAACTTACCTGAGTAGAGTGGAAGGATCATCTTTTTTAGAATTAAGGTTTAGACTGGCCAAATGACTTACCCACTGTCACACAGCTGTAAATATGCTGTAAGAATAGTGGAGGAGACCTGCATGAATATCCCAGATATCTACCACATTCACACCACAAATTCACATATCTTGTATATCCAAATTTATTCAAAAGGTGTAAATTAGCTCTGCACCCAATTCTTCAGGAAACACATCCAATTTCGTCACTTTAAGCAATGTCATGTCTTTGACAGTCTCACATTTGCCACCTTTTCTGTGTTTCTCCAGGGCTCCTTTCCACACAAATTAGTGTGGAAGAAAGGAGTGGGAAACAGGGAGGGAGGAAGATAATTAGACAATCATGTCACTTTTAATTCTAAGCCAGTATTTTCTCTGCCAGGGAATTTCTAGTATTGTAAGTAACCAATATGGTCTGTAAGGCCATGTTCAGAAGGGTTTTCTAATAAAGACTAGCTCAATTTGAATATAGAAGCATTAGAATACTATCTAAAGAAAGTATCAATAGCAGATCATAATTAATGTTTGTATTTTAAGCCATGGGACCAGAGAAGACCCAAATTGCTTAAAAATGTTCCCTGAATTACAAATATCACAGATAAAATGAGACAGAATGAATTTTTACAAATATGGGTGCAACTTCACAGACATGCATGCAACGTTTCAGATACGCATACATCTTTTCCAAACCATGAATTCCCTTCTTTCATTCTTATTATCCAGACTACATGACATTCAAAAATCTCAGCAACTTTTTCCTTTTTCCTCTAGAGCAGTTTGGACTTGGGTACATATGTCCTTTCAATTTCCTTTGATGCAATTAAGACTAGTTAATTTAGGTGTTAATTTAGGAATAACCTGGAAAGGGCCTGAAAGACATTCCAAGACAGATCAGTTGAAAGAAGCATAGATATTTGACCCATCAAGGAAAGATTTAGTGGTTATAGGAGACTGTCATTTGAAAGAAAAATTAGACTTGTCCTGGTTTTCTCCAGAGGGCAAAACTAGGAACAAAAGAGAAAACTGAAGAGAGGCAAATTTACATTTGAAATAAAGAAAAGTTTTCTAACCATTAGAATTATTTCAAAATTCAGTGGACTTTTTTGTGTGGTAGTAGTTTTCCCTCATTGAAGGATTCCAAAACAAAGATTTAGTTATGTTATAAAAAGGATTCTTATCCATGTATGGTTTGGACTATATGGCTTTTTATGCCTCTCCTTCAGAGAGAAATTCAGAAATTTTGTGATTCTGATATCCTTAAAGCCTCTTCTGGCTCTGGTATTTTATGTTCTATCTTGATATCCAATATTTTAAAGTTTTTCATAACTGTAACATTCTATAATTTTGTGATTGCTTATGCTAAACTGATCTGAGAAGCAGGAAAATTTCAAAAAGTGTGTCTTAGGTTTTCCAATCTTATGCCTCCTCTGTCTTCCTAGGTACCAATACCTTTATGCCAGCAAAAAGGAATGAAGCTGAAATAATCAGCAATATAAAGATATTAGTGACTGAATGTATCACCCCTCTTAGGCTTTTAAAAACCAGGTACCATGGAGAAGCTGTTGCTTAACCAAAGAAAATAGATATCCAATGGTAAAATTTCAGATAGTCATAGGTTGTTGAAGGAAATAGTTGGAGGTAGGAAGACTTGACTGACCTGGATAGAAAATCAAGAATGAGCAGCAGTGATCTTGGGCAGAGAAGGGGTGGCTAGAAGTGGAATTCCTCCCAGAAGGCTACTAAAGTCCCTTAGGCTGTGTAAAGTACTTAGGAATGACCACTAAGATCCACAGACAGACAAACTAGGAACACAATGCATAATTGGCCCACAGAGACCCTGGAGAACTCTAAGAATCACTTCCTAAACAGCCTGAGGAAGAGGCAAGCCAGGAGCCAGGTGGTGCTGTCAGTGTGAAGCAGGCCTACCCCAGCTGGAAGTAGTTGCAAAATAGCATGATCATAACAACTCTCACACTCACATAGCATCCTCCAACTCCTTCCTCTCCTCTTGGGGCCAGATAACTCTATTTATTTTGAAATTAGCCCCTGGAAGGGAGGAGAAGATGAGATGTTAATTTTTTCAGGGGTTAGAAATAAAACTAGGGAAATCAAATGATTTTACCATATTGCCAAGTTATCCAGGGAAGAATCAAACTTAACTAGTTGTTGACTTTTGAGAAAGGAAAACTCAGTTTATATCTATTGTTTAACTTTTAAACTTTAGGCAAATCATTTTCCCTCTTTGGATCCATGTTTTTTCCTGGAGGGGATTGAAGCAGATACTTTTTAGTTTCCTTCAAATTCTGATATTCTATATTATCATGTGGAGAGTGGAATGATGAATTTGATGGCAGGAATGAAGTGGGACAAAGTCCTTTTTCAAACTTTTCCAAGCAGTTCCTTCGATTTTCATAGACCAATATTATTATCATAGGAATGTAAAGTAATTTGTTTACTGTGGCTTGAATAAGCTATGCCATATAATAAATAAGAAACTAGGAAGAGAATCTTGGAATGAAGGATATCATCAAATAGATACATGATTTAAAAAAGACAATGGACTTCTGATGGGGTGAGAATGACAGATAACCAGGGGTTGTGTCACATGGTTTTATTTTATATGTGTCACATCAAGACAAATTGAAGAAGGACCCCATCATACTAAACATATTTTATAAAGCACCTCAAACTCCAACTTTATTGAAATTATGGGAGGGGGACAGATAAGAGTTGTGTAAGATAGAAAGGCATGGATGAAGTACAGATTTCAATATTGGAGTAAACATCTACAGTGATTCAAGTACATTTGAATATAGGTTGATAGACAACTTTTCCCCATGTAAAAGAAAACAAAAAAGAAAGATTCTGAAGAAATGTCTAACCTCTTTTCTAGCTGGTTGCCATGATTCAGATGGCTAGAATTTGTATCACAAAAGTTAAAAAAAAGCCCTCTGGACTATAAGCTAAAGAAGACTCCCCCTTTTGCAATAGGGAAGAACTTGTGTCTTATCTAAAGACAAAAAAAGCAACAACTTGGTAAAGAAATTACATCGCTGCTGGAGATCAGTAGATGATAGCAGAAAGTAGCAATAATTCAGCTTTGTTGCCCAGAAGAGCACAAATGACATCACCAGATGACATCAGTGGCTCTGCAGTGTGGAAGGTTTAGTTTTCTCTCATTTTGAAAGGTTCCCATACATGCCTCTCCTCATATATATTTCCTAATCGCGTGTATTCCATGTGTGTGTCTTACATGTGTGTATGACTTTTTTTCCCCGTGGATCGTTATGACAATTAGTGATAGAATATTTTCTGGTGTGATAGGGAGTACTTTCTTGTCATTTATTTTGTTATACTTTGCTATGTTATTTGCTCAAATAAATGACTTTTGCCTGGAACTATTGTGTTCTCAGGATACTCTAGTTAAAAAAATAAATATTATCTTATGCTATGGCTTTGAGTGTATTCTGAACACAAAGTGCCTCAAAGTAAGGATGGCTTTCTGTTGTAAATAGGGCTATGGGCTTGCTGTATTAAAAACAAACCAACTAACAACATTTTTCTTTATGTTGCCTCACAAAACAATGACAATCTCTACAGAGTAAAAATGTTAGCAGAAAGATTGGCATAAAACCCAATAAATTCAGAATATCTCAAGAATTTAATAACTGAAAATGGGATCCACTACACATCTCTCAGATTGTCTAAGATGAAAGGAAAAGATAATGACCAATGTTGGAGGGGATGTGGGAAAACTGGGACACTGATACATTGTTGGTGGAATTGTGAATGGATCCAACCATTCTGGAGAGCAATCTGGAATTATGCCCAAAAAGTTATCAAACTGTGCATACCCTTTGACCCAGCAGTATTTCTATTGGGATTATATCCCAAAGAGACCTTAAAGAAGGGAAAGGGAGCTGTACGTGCAAAAGTGTTTGTGGCATCCCTTTTTGTAATAACTAGAAACTCGAAATTGAGTGGATGACCATCAGTTAGAGAATGGCTGAATAAGTTACGGTATATTAGTGTTATGGAATATTATTGTTCTGTAAGAAATGACCAGCAGGATGATTTCAGAGAGGCCTAAAGAGACTTGCATGAACTGATGCAAAGTGAAATGAGCAGAAACAGGATATCATTATACACATTAACAACAAGACTATACAAAGATCAATTCTGATGGACGTGGCCCTCTCCAATAATGAGATGATTGACACCAGTTCCAATGATCTTGTGATGATGAGAGCCATCTATACTCAGAGAGAGGACTATGGGAGATGAACATAGATAAAACATAGCGTTTTTGCTTCTTTTGTTGTTGTTTGCTTGAATTTTATTTTCTTTTTCATTTTTTTCCTATTTGATTTGATTTTTTTTTTGTGCAGCAAGATAATTGCATAAATACATATATCTATATTTGATTTACATATATTTTACCATGTTTAACATATATTAGATTACTTGCCATTTAGGAGAGCTGGTGGGTGGAAGGGGGAAAATTGGAAGACAAGGTTTTGCAAGGATCAATGGTGAAAAATTATCCTTGCATATATCTTGAAAATAAAAAGCTTCACTAAGGGGAAAAAAAAAAACAACATTAAATCAAATGAGATAATATCTGTAAAAAGTGGTAAGTACAGTACCTGGCACACAACAAGTGCTATATAAATACTCATTGCCTTCAACTTCCTTATTATTAGAATGTAAATTTCTTGAGATCAGGCATTATCTTTTTGCTGTTGTTGTTGCTACATTTACATTCCCCAAGCTTAATACAGTGCCTAGTAAACTTTAAAAATACTTAATAAATGTGCACGTTTTTTGAAAAAAAAAAAGAAAATGAAAGTACAGCAAATATATATTAAACAAAGGAGATTTAATAGAATTTCTATATCTATACATTCTCATTGTCATTGACAATGGAGCCATAGCCTGGCTGAGTCTAATTAATATTAAACAGAAAGAAGAAGGAAAACAGTAGAAGAAATGATAGAAAGAAGAAGAAAGCTTCTTAGAATTTTTTCATAGTAACATTCTAGGGTTTCCTCCTTGATCCCTTTCCTAATTCCTTAATTCTGTGAATTTATCAATTCAGGTGTCCTCCTTAACAATGTGGCTTGTAATATATCTATTCTTGGTCATCCTGTGTGAGTCTTAGTCATTTTCTTCTCAAAGTTCACCCCACAGTGTCTATTCAACATGATCAAAGCTATCCTTTTTTTTTTTTCCAACATTGATAGGTTTTAAGCAGAATATTCTGGCCATTCACTTGTTATCCCTTACTCTTGACCATATTCTTTTTGTGTCATACATTTCCTTGATGTCATGCTTTACTTCTGTTCTTCTTTGTGGTTCCTTATTCATTATATGTTATGCACATTATATGTTACTACAATGCTACATACAGATGTTACTTTTACATTTCCTACTGTGTGATACTTATATTTAGATCTTCAGAGAGTAGCATCCCAGATCTTGTTTCCATGTAACAACACTGATAAGATGTCAGTATATTATATTATATATTATAAAGATGAGTCTTTGCTTTTATGGAAAAGTTAGGGTTAGTAAGTGCTCTTTGATATTTAATAAAAACAATCCAGCTTATTCACTTTCCTTCTTCCATTTCTGGGCCAACTGCACTGTTCATCTGTACTGTCTGTTTCAGATATATTGTTGAACAAGCTTTATAGGATATAAGTGGTGCTGAAATCTGAACAATAGACATTGTTCAGCTATGTCTTTTCTATGTGGCTAGACAGGTCAGTCTCCTTTGAGTGACTATTGTTCTCTTCTGAAAAGCTCTGCAATGTCTTTGGTTTAGCTAAAAGAAACAAAACCACACAATTTTATCTAAAATTGGAATATCTAGAGCATCTTACCATCCACTATAAATTCTTCCTCAACCAAAACCTGCATGAGATTCTAAGACAGTGACCAACACATTTGGTGAGCATACCTCTCTGTGCTCTATGCTCTTGAGATATTTATTATCAGAGGGTTGTTTCTATTGCTATTTCTTCAAAGGAATAAGAATAATTTTGGTATATGGAAGAAAGATACATTGTGATGACAGAAGCTGAAAGATGGTTTTTGTTCTGTTTAATTGAATGCTTTTTCATAATGAGCATCAAAGAAAATTGGATTTTATATTCTCTACATCTTTCAATTGTGAGATAGCAAAGATGTTTCATTGTTGAATACCACTTGTGAAATTCTGATTGTTCCCCGTGAATGTACTAAATTGTGCTCAATTCACATTTCATAAACACTTTACATAGGTTGGAGAATAGACATAGATTTGCACACTGATTTTTTTTCAAGGTTGCTATTTTTTTAAGGTTTGAATAATTTTGGACAATCTTTTTTGTATGCCTATGGTACTTCCCCTTTCTCTATACACTCTATTTCAAATCATGACTTTTGGGAGTGGAGCCAAGATGGCAGAGTAAATATAGGAAGCTACTCAAACTCTCCCAATTCCTTTGAAAACCATAGGAAAACAAGCCTCTGAACAGATTCTGATGGATTAAAACCACTCTCCAACTCAAAACAGATTGGAAAAATTTCAAGAAAGGTCAGTCACACTGGGGTGAAAAGGGAGTTCAGCCCAGCTCAGAGAGAGTCTGGGAAAACCAGTGAAAGGGTCTTAAGGACAGCAAATGAGCATTTAAGACCATCAATCCTGGCTCAGTAGAGGAGCAGATCAGTGAGGCAGGCTCCAGTCCTAGCTCAGAAGGCAAAATCTGGGAAACCAGGCTGTTTCCTTAAAAAGGCAGACAAAAGAAATTCCATTTAAAGTAACTATCAATAGTATAAAATATTTAGGAATCTATCTGCCAAGGGAAAATCAGAAACTATATGACCAAAACTACAAAACATTTTCCACACAAATTAAATCTGATCTAACCAATTGGAAAAATATTAAATTCTCTTGGATAGGGTGAACAAATATAATAAAAATGATAATTCTACGTAATCTAATCTATTTTTAGCACTATACCAATCAGACTTCCAGAAAACTCTTTTAATGACCTAGAAAAAATAACAACAAAGTTTATGTGGAAAAACAAAAGGTCAAGAATCAAATGAAGGTGGCCTAGCTGTACCAGATCTAAAATTATATTATAAAGCAGTGGTTGCTAAAACCATTTGGTATTGGCTAAGAAATAAACTAGTTAATCAGTGAAATAGGTTAGGTTCAAAGGACAAAATAGTCAATAAATTCAATATTCTAGTGTTTGACAAACCCAAAGACTCCAGCTTTTGGGATAAGAACTCAATGTTTGACAAAAAATTTCTGGGAAAATAGTATGGCAGAAACTAGGCATTGACCCACACTTAACACTGTACACCAAGATAAGGTCAAAATGGGTTCATGATCTAGGCATAAAGAATGAGATTATAAATAAATTAAAGGAACATAGGATAGTTTACCTCATAGACCTGTGGAAGAGGAAGAGCTTTATGACCAAAGAAGAACTAGAGGTCATTATTGATCACAAAATAGAAAATTTTGATTATAACCAAATGGAAAAGTTTTTGTACAAACATAACTAATGCAGATAAGATTAGAAGGGAAGCACTAAACTGAGAAAACATTTTTACAGTCAAAGGTTCTGATAAAAGCCTCATTTATATAGGCCTCAAAATATATAGAGAATTGACTCTAATTTAAGAAATCAAGCCATTCTCCAATTGATAAATGGTCAAAGGATATGAATAGACAATTTTCAGATAAAGAAATAGAAACTATATCTAGCCATATGAAAAGATGCTCCAAGTCATTATTAATCAGAGAAATACAAATTAAGACAACTCTGAGATACCACAACACATCTGTCAGATTGGCTAGAATGACAGGGAACAATAATGCAGAATGTTGGAGGGGATGTGGGAGAACGGGGACACTGATATATTGTTGGTGGAATTGTGAATACATCTAGCCATTCTGGAGAGCAATTTGGAACTATGCTTAAAAATTTATCAAACTGAGTAAAAGTAAAAGGCTGGAATATAATTTATTATGCTTCAGCTGAAGTATAAAAAGCAGTGGTACCAATTGTGATCTCAGATAAAACAAAAGTAAAAAATAGATCTAATTAAAAAAAAAAAAAAAAACAAGGAAAAAAAGTACATCTTGATAAACGGTACCAAAAACAATGAAGTAGTAATGATGCTAAATGTATATGTATCAAATGGTAGAGCAGGAAAATTCTTAGAGAAGATTTTAAATCAGTTACAGGAAAAAATAGCAAAACTTATACTAGTAGGGAACTTTAATCTTCCCCTCTCAGAATCAGACAAATTTAACCACAAAATATACAAGAAAGAAATTAGGGAGGTTAATAGAATCCTAGAAAACCTAGATATGATAGAACTATGGAGAAAATTGAACAGAGAGAATACAACTCTTTCTCAGCAGTACATGGTACCTAAACAAAAATTGATCATGTATTATGGCATAAAAACATCACAATCAAATGCATAAAGGCAGAAATCATAAATGTTTCATTTTCAGACCCTAATGCATGTGTGAAATGTAGGTATATGGTGAATTTCCAGTTTCCCAGAAATTTTTGTCATATTATGAGTTCTTATTCCAAAAGCTGAAGCATGGGCATTTATCAAATACTAGATTATTAGAGGCCTTGATTAGAGGTCATGTGTATCTAATATATTCCAGTGATCCATCACTCTTTTTTAGCAAGTACCAAATTGTTTTGATGATTGATGCTTTATAATGTAGTTTTAAGTTTGATAGTGCTAAACCAGCATTCTTTCTTTGTATTTTTTCCCACTAATTCCCTTGATATTCTTGATCTTTTGTTCTTCCAGATAGATTTTATTATTTGGTTGTATAAAATAATTTTTCTCAGTTTGATTGGTATGGCACTGAACAAGAAGACCAATTTAGGCAGAACCGCCTTTTTTATTATATTAGCTCAGTCTATACTTTTCCAATTGTTTAGATCTAATTTTATTTGTTTGAGAGGTGTTTTGTAATTGTTTTCATATAATTATGGATTTGTCTTGGAAAGTAGATCCCCAAATATTTTATATTGTTTACAGTAATTTTAAATGGTTTTTCTCTTTCTATTTTTTTCCCCCTGAGGCTGGGGTTAAGTGACTTGCCCAGGGTCATACAGCTAGGAAGTGTTAAGTGTCTGAGACCAGATTTGAACTCAGTTCCTCCTGAATTCAGGGCTGGTGCTCTATCCACCGCACCACCTAGCTGCCCCTTTCTATTTCTTATTGATGGGCTTTGTCAGTAATATGTAGAAATCCTGATAATTTGTGTGGGTTTATTTTATATCCTGCAACTTTGCTAAAGCTAACTGTTTCTAGGTTTTTGGATGATTTGCTAGGATTCTCTAAGCATATTATCATATCATTTTCAAAGGATGATAGTTTTTTTTCCTCATTTCCTATTCTAATTCACTTAATTTCTTTTTCTTTTCTTATTGCTAAAGCCAGCATTTTTAGTATAATGTTGAATAATAGTGGTGATAATGGGCATCCTGATTTCACCCCTAATCTTATTGGGAAGATGTTTAGCTTCTTTCCAATACAATTAATGCTTGATGTTGGTTTTAGATAGATTCTGCTTATGATTTTAAGGGAAACTCCCTTTATCCCTATGCTCTGTATTGTTTTTAATAGGAATAGGTACTATATTTTGAAAAAAAAAAGCTTTTTCTGCATCTATTTAGATTATCAAATGATTTCTATTGGTTTTGTTATTGATAAGGTCAATATGGTAATAGTTTTCCTGATATTGACCCAGATTCCTAGTATTAATCCCACTTGGTGAGAGTGTATTTTCCTACTGATAAGATGCTATAAACTCTTTGCAAATGTTTTATTTAAAATTTTTGCATCAATATTCATTAGGAAGACTGGTCTGTAATTTTCTTTCTCTGTTTTGGTTCTTCCTGGTTTAGTACCATATTTGTGTCATAGAAGGAATTTGGCAGTACTCCTTTTTTATCTATTTTTCCAAATAGTTTACATAGTATTGGAATTAATTGTTCTTTAAATGTTTGGTAGAATTCACTTGTGAATCTGTCTGACCTTGGATACTTTTTCTTAGGGAACTCATTAATAGGAGGAAAAAGCCCCACATGTGCAAAAATGTTTATAATAGCTCTTTTGTGGTAGTAAAGAATTGGAAAATAACATTTCCATTAGGTGAGGAATGCAATATGGTATATGAACATAATGATATATAATTGTCCTATAAAAATGATAAAGAAGCTGATTTTAGAAAAACCTGGAAAGATTTACAGGAACTGATGCAGATCAAAACAAGCAGAACCAGGAATACATTGTACATAATAAGAGCAAGAATGTGTGATCATTAACTATGAAAGACTTGGTTCAGTTGGTTCAGTGATCCAAAGAAATCCCAATAGACTTTGGATAGAAAATGTCATCTGCAATCCCAAAAAAGAATTAAATCAACACATACTATGTTCACTTCTTTTTTCTGTTTTTTTTAATTATCTCCCTTGGTTTTTCCTTTTTGCTCTGATTTTTCTCAACATGATTAATAAAGCAATGCATATTATAAACAAATAAATTTACTAGAAAAAAAGAAATTTAAAAAATCTCTCAAATAATTCATTATTGTATCACTTTCAGAATAGATTTCATCTCTATGTATGTTATTCAAAATGTTTTTCTTTTCCCATTTTTTTTTAGGTGAGAGGGGAGATATTGATTTTTTGTATAAATATCAGAAACAAACAATACAGCACAGAAATAAATGGAGACTGAATGGATAACTAGCATTTTTATAGTCTTTAAAGTTTCCAAAACACTTTACAAATACGATCTCAATTGAGATTTACAACTGTTCTGTGAGGTAAGAGAGCTGTTATTATTCCCATTTTACAGATAAGGAAACTGAAGTAAACAACATTTAAGTAACTTGCCTATGTCCACACAACTAGAAGAGTCTGAGTCTGGATTTAAAGTTGGATCCCTCTGATTCTAAGTCCACTCTTTTATACAATTTATCATTTAACTTCCTCCATTGATGGGAAAAATGGTTTTTTATACATACACATATATTTGGAAAATATTTTTTCATTTTTCTTCCTTCTGTAGTCTTTTTTTTTTCCATTTTCATCCTAATAAGAGCTGTCTTGGGATAATTTACTGTGTTCTTTAAGTTATTTTTCCACATACTACATTCCTCTACTTTCTGAAATGGTGCTGCTTATATTTTTCCATCATTCTTGATAACATTATACAGACTACTTTACATTCTAAGTGGTGATCTCTTCAGTGACCATTTCTCTCTGCTTGACATATAAGTCAAATGTCACTGATTAAACACTTTATAGTTGTTTTTTTTTTTTTTCTTTTTGGTCTTTTTTGTTTTAGCAATTAATTTACATTTAACTTTTGCATAAAATTATTATAATCCATATCAATGTCATTTGTATTGTCTTCTTCCCACGTTTGATTTTGAATAGTTTATTTAAATAATTCAGGGTTAAATATTTAATTGTATATCATATATTTTATCATAATTTATAATGCTTATTACAATAACTCAGTTATTTTAAGCCTAGGAAAATATAGCTAGGTCCCAATTAGTATGAATGATGGATTTTATGAATTAGTTGAGTGAATTTAAATTTATGCTATTAAAAGTTATAATTATGTAAAATATGATAGTTAATGGAAAAAAGCAGTAAGAATTCAAATAATGTGAGTACTATATGAGGTTTATTATTTTTAGTACTCAGGACTTAATTGTATAAGGGTTCCTTATTGAACCTTTTAGTTTCTTTCTTTAGTGCTTTGAAAATTTATACTAAATCAAAAGTTAGGAATATCACCACAATATCCTCAAGTTGGCAATTAGAACATTTGCTAACATTTAAGTAGAGATTTGCCTCTCCATCTTAATTTAATTTATAACTATTTTCTTGCTAACTTTTGGTCTCTTTGTTGATTAATAAATTTGGGTTACCAGAAATATTCAGGTAAAAAAAAACAGCAGAATATATTAAATAGGCACAAGGGAGAAAAGTGGGGAAAAAAAACAAACATTTTCTTGGAATTTTCTTTAGTCTTTGAGGAGATGGATACAACTAGTGAAAAAAGTCTGAGTTATTGCCTCTTGTAAAGCTGATGACCCATTTTGATTTTTCTTGTCCCTGTCACAAGTAAGTCCTATTTTCTTTTTAGCCATTTTCTCCTGTGATGCTGATTCTTTCTGCCTCAGCTCTTGGAATCCTCACCCTTCTTTCTCTACTACAAGATCCTTGAGATTTATCCCCAGTTGTGAATTAGCTCAGCTTTTTATATAATCTGCACAGAATGTGACCAAACACAATGGGAACAGATTTTTTTTCTCATATCTAATTGAATTGTCTTCAATATAAGCAGGAACTCAGGTTCTGTTCATGCCTAATAAATAAATGAGATGTGTTTTCACATGATCAGTTTATCAGAGATGAAAATCTTACTTTAAATGGGATGGGGTGAATGAATGAATGAATTACCCAATAAAGGATCATTTTTACATTTTAAAAAAATTTTGGCCTAGATGGTTCAATGGACAGAATGTCCTACTTGGAGTCAGGAAGACTCATCTTCTTGGGTTCAAATCTGACCTTGGATACTTACTAGCTGTGTGACCCTTGACAAATCACTGAACTATTTGTCCTAGTTCTTTTCCTGTTAAATGAGCTGGAAAAGGAAATGGCAAACCATTTCAATATCTGTGACAATAAAACCCCAAATGGAATCCTGAAGAGTTGGATATGATTGAAAAGTGACTGAACAAGAAATTATTTTTCTTTTTTTTTTATCAGGCAACCAGGGTTGATTGACTTTCCCTAAGTCACATAGCTAAGTAACTATCAAGTGTCTGAGGCCAGATTTGAACTCATCCTCCTGACTCTAGAGCCAGTACTCTATTCACTGTGCTATCTAGCTATCCCTGAAAATAAATTATAAATTCTATTTTTAGCTCTGGTCAGTTGGTCATATGACTCTCTAACTCATGTGACATCTGACTCAAGAATGTCTCCAACATCAATAATGTGTATTTTCCTATATATTAAAATGACTGTTTTCTTTTTTTGTGAAGGTTTTTTCATTGTTCAATGCCTACCATTTAAAAAATTATGAAATTGTGGTACGTAATATAGTGTAACATGCAATAATAACAAATAATCTCTGTGTAAATTTAAATTTCATTTTTTAAATATTCCTTCCCATTTTCACTTTTTCACAAGTTTTTTTTATCAAAGTTACCAGTCTCAGAATGTATGTTGGTTTAGTTTGGAGGTACTTAACAAGTCCTTCATAGAACTGTTTTACCACTCTATCTTCAGCAACTGATATTGGTCTGTAAGTTTTTATTATTTTCATATAGTCTTTTTGAAAAGATTTACCACTAGTACTGTGATATGTGATGACTAAATGTTCCATGAAATAATATCTCCTATATTTTCTGGATGTTTGATAAGAAAATACCCACCTTTGCTGCACTGAAAAGTATCTATGAGCCATTTTTCAATTTAACTGAAAATTTCTTTTTTCTTCTGTTTTAATTTATAGTAGCAATATCAAGATGGATATGATTGTGTTCCTCTAACAAGGGGTCAACTAGTGGGCTACCTAACAAGGATCTCACATTAAGAGCATCAACAATCAAATTAAAGCTTGACATTCCCTTTTTGGGCTCATATTTTAACTCTAATACCTCAACATTCAGCATATTATATAAAAAGCAGAAATTATATTTAAGAAAAATGACTTAAAAATGAATCTAGACTAGACCAAGTGGTACCCAGAACAAACTAGAGCTTTAGGCAACATATTTGAATTGGCACATGAAGATCAATTTTCAAGATATCCTAAAGAGGAAAAGATTCCAAAAGAATGTGAAAGATAAATAAGACTAAGAAAAAGGTCTTATTATTTAAATATTCATGAGAATGGTATATGAATATATTTAGGATCTCCTTAACAAAACTATAGGCAGGAAATCTAGCATTTCACATATGATTTTCTACAGTCAAACTACTAATTTAAAGACAGAGAATACATAATACAACAGAAGTAGTATCTTTTGTTTGTGAATGTTAAAAAAAAAAAAGAACTATATGCTTCAATCTGTTTTCAGAAATCATCAGTTCTTTCTTTGGGGAGGGAAGATATTTTTTATGATAAGTCTTTCAGAGTCACCTTGGATCATTACATTACTGAGAATAGCTCATTCATTGCTGTTTATCTTACAATTACTGTTACTTTGCATATAATAAATTTCACTTTGCATCAGATCAAACAAGTCTTTCCAAATTTTTCTGAGAGCATCCTGCTCATCATTTCTTATATCATAATAGTATTCCATCATAATAACATACCACAATTTACAATTTGCAAAAAATTGTGGTATTGGTCATATTGGTATCCATAGAAATATTATTGGTCATATTGCTATCCATAGAAATATTAAAATTGAAATAAAACAATATAGGGGAAGGACTCAAGAAGTTTGGGTAGGTGTAGTAGATTATGAGAAGAGCAATAACAAAGAATTGCATATATAACAAGAAAAGGATGTGTTGCATTTCACATCAGGGGGAGTATAATCATATTGATGGAGTCAAAGATCCTTGACATTAATATCATTATCATTAATATTATCTTTGAAAAGAATTGAAACCATCATCCTTCTCAGTGGGAAAAACACTAGATTTTGAATCAAAAGTCATGGATTTGAGCACAGACTCTACCTTATCAGCTGTGTAAACATAGATAAAAGAGAGCCTCAATTTCCTCATTTGTATAAAAAAAGGATAATAATATTTGGAATGCCTGAATTGCAAGATTACTGTAAGGATAAGATGATAAAATGTGTAAAAAGTATTTTGTAAACTTTGGTGCACTCATGAATGCTATTTCCAAAATTATTTTTTTTCTTTGTCCAGCACACTGGCATAAGGTTGTATAATTTGCCCAAGTAAATTCCTTAATATTTTAGACCAGAATTTCTTTTTCTATTTTTCTTGATTATGAATGTCCAATTTTATTTGATATGTATACATATGAATATATATGTATACATATATATATGTATATATATATACATATATATATAAAACACATATTCACACATGGGTCTGTATAAATTCTCATTCTCCACATAGAGTGGGGAAATAAGTACTAATTTTTTCTAAGGGAGAAGTTCTAATTGCATGCATATGTCTTACAGAGAAGTCCTCATTTTCCATTCAGGCTAGGTGCCTATATCTTAAATTTCCCTATGTGTCAAGGAAGTTCTTATTATTTGTTACATGGTTTATGTATGGGCTAAGTCCAAGTATTCCATTTGAGACATAGAATAAAGCTTCATGTTTTACATGCAGTAAGAGAAATAATATGAATAGCATCAATGCTAATAATACTTGTAACATTTCATTTATATATGTTTAAGGAAGCAAAGTGATCATGGCCTTCATTTTCAATCTGCTTTGAATATTGTACATGAGGAGGGGGTACAGAGTCCTCCTTGACCCCTGTAGGCAATCAGCTTAGTCCATGAAGCGTGAGATTTAATTACCCTTATCTCAGCTTAAATAACTATAATTATTATTGTTGGTCACATGGAATTATCTCACCCTTTAAAAACAAAACAAAATAAGAAAACAGCCACAACCTCTAAGTGAATGACTTCTATAGCAGACAGAACAGTTTTTAATGTCACCAAAGGTCTGCAGCTATTGTGGGGCCATTGATTGTGAATAGTATTACCATGACATTTTGGGATGATTCAATTATCAGTTTCTTGCCAGTTGGTTTTGGTAAAGAAAACACATTTGGTTCAGGGTCCACTGACCATCTAGGAGAGAAGTTTATAAGTCTCAATTCTGTCACAGTTTTTCTGAAGGACCCTGAGGGACCACAGTTTTTTGTGGGTCTCTGCTTCTTCATATAACTTGACCAAGATTTTTCATGCTTATCAAATATGCATAAGAAACAAAGCAGGGAAGGATTATTAGTATGTTCAAAAACAGGCAGTGCATCTATCTATCTATATATATATATATGTACACACATATACATGTATCTACACACACACATACATAATAGGTCAGAAAGAATAGACCTAATTGAATCAAATGGAACTGATAAAACCAAGTTTATACTTGTGTTAAGAAAAAAAAATCAACTGTAAGTACAGGATGGGGCAGCCTATCTATATAATAGTTCCTGAAAGTTCCAGAAATTTATTTATTCTCTCACATACCCTAAATACTTGGTTCCTCAATCTACTCACTTCCCTTGATTTATTCCTCTATCTCATCTCAGTCACACACAAAAACGTTCATACCCTTGATCTAGTCATCACTCATAAAAGTACCATTTCCATGTTTAAGAATTCCAAAATCCTCTTAACCAACCATAATCTATTGGGTTTTCCAATTCTTTCTCTATTTCCCCTTACCAGACACTACTCTTTATTTAAATCATAACCTTTAATCTCTTGATCCCCCCATTTTTTTCCAGTTATCTCCCTTGTCATAGTCATTGTCTCCTCTTTTCCTGTCTTGACTCAGTGGTGAACCAATTCAATTCTGCATTATTCTCTTGAGTTCTAATAATGCCTTTATTTCACTGGCAATACCCCGCCAAACCTTAATTTTGAATCACTGCCACCATCTAAAGTCTTTGCTCCTATCCATGTTTTGCTGAATGAAGGTGGAGAAAAACCACACAATCATTCTGACTGAGTTCACTACAAATGTCTATTATACAAATGGGCTCTCATTTATTGCTGGGCAATCTCATTATACCTCCCTCATCAAGCTCTTCCAAACATTTTCACTCATCTACCATGCTACAAGTTACCTCAATTTTTTTTTATCTGAGACCCTTGCCTCCTATTTTTTTTTCTGAAAAACTGAAGCCAATTATCATGAGCTCTCTCTTTTCCCCTTTTCCTTATCTTATTTGATTCATGTGCCTTTTGTCACCATCTCCTCCTTCACCCTTGTCTCTCAGAAGGAGAAGCCCTTTATTCTTTATCAAGGCTAACTTCTATATCTATTACAGTGATCCCGTTCCATTCCATCTCCTCCAGAAGATGTTCCCCTCTGTCATTCTCATTCTCAATTATTCTCAATTTCTCCTTGACTACTGACTTTTAAAATGCCTACAAATATGCTCATGTGTCCCTCATCATCAAAAAACTCCTACTTGATCCTTCCATCCCTGCTATCATCTATTATCTCTTCTGCCTTTTGTGACTAAACTTCTTGAAAAAGTCATTACAATACGTGCCTCTAATTTCTTTCTCAATCTTTTCTTAATACCTTAATTATGACTTCTGATCTTATTATTTCACTGAGATATTCTCCCCCCAAATTGCTAATGATCACTTACTTATCAAATCCAATTACCCTTTTTTTCTCTCTTTATTCCCCTTGATCTTTCCATATCCTATGATACCACTGATCACTATCTCCTTGATTCTCCCTTCTCTCTAGGTTTCCAGAGCATTACTTTCTCCTGACTTTCCTCCAAATTACCTGATTTCTCCTTTTCAATCTTCCAGATCATGGCTTCTTCTTATGGGGCTCTGTTCTTTCCTCACCTATCTTATTTAATTTGGTGATTTCATTAGCTCCTATGATTTTGATTATCATCTCTATGCAGATGATCCCATGGCTAAAATGATTTCCCTAAAGTACGGTTCCTATGTCATTTAACCTCCTCTTTACCTTTTTAATAAACTCTAGTGGCTTCATAGTACCTTTAGTATTAAAAACAAAATTTTCTATTTGGCATTCAAAGTCCTTTATAACTTAGCCTCTCCTGCCTTTCTAAATTTTTTATATCTTATTCCTCATTGCATACTTTTTGAAGTCTCATGACATTGATTTGACAATTCCCTAACTCTCTCAAAAGCCTAAAATGATGTTTTCCTTCATCTCCAACTATTGGCTTCCTTTAAATCCCAACTAAAATCTCATCTTCTACAGAAAACCTTTCCTGACCCCTCTTAAATCTAGTGTCTTCTCCCATTCACTTCCTATTTATCTTGAGTTTGTAACTATTTATTTGATTATTGTCTATTTTATTAGATTATGAGCTTCTTGAGGGTAGCTACTACTGCCTTTTGATTAATTTTGCATTTTCAGAACTTAGCATAGTATCTGGAACATTGTAGGTGTTTATACTAACCAGCAACAAGCTCAATATGCATCAACAGAATGACATGACAGTCAAAATGCTAATTTGATCTTAGATTTCATTAAGACAGATTTAATGTAACTGAATCACAGAATCTAACAGCTGGAAAGGGACCTTAGAGACCATCTAGTCCAATCTTTCCCTGACTAATAATTCATTTTTACAATGTTTTAGAAAAGTAGCTGTCTATCCTCTTTTTAAAAGCTTGGAATGAGAGAGAATCTACTACTTCCCCAGGCAGCCCATTCTACTTTTGGAGATCTAATACTTATGAAGTTTTCTTTTACATAGAATTAAAATTTGCTTTTCTGAAGTTTCCTTGTTACACACTCTAAGGCCAACTTGAACAAGTCTAATCACTCTTTCCCATGACAACTCTAAAGGCAGAGACACTGTCTTCTCCAAATCTTTTCTTCTCCAGGCTAAACAACCCTATTTTATTCAGTGAATTCTCTAAGTTTGATACTCATTTTGTAATATTTTCATGTTCTTCAAATTTGGTCAATTTTATTTTCTTCTCTGCATTTTTTTTTCATTCTCATTCTTCAATTCTCCTTTTCAGTGTATCTCTGTTTTAGAGTGTGTTGTCCTTTTGAAAACAAATTTTCTTATTAGATTTGTTGATTTCTTTCTCAAGAGCTCTAATTTTTGTCTTTTCTTAAATACTTTCAATTCTTTTATTGTTCTACTGAATTCCTTTGTATATTCTTGGAATAGTTCCATTGTTATTTCAGTGAGTCTTTCAGAATTCTTATATCACTTTTTATTTTCCTCAGGGAATTTTGATTCTGTTCTGAAGCATTTTTGTGGCTTTTTTTTGGAGGGGGTGGTGTTTGTTTATTTCTTCTCCTCAGTCAGCTTTTATTTGCAGTCTTTGCTACAAATATGCTTCTTACTGGCAATCTTTTTCTTTCTATAGGCCCAATGATATAGTAGTTCTCCCATAGTTTTTATTACCTGTTTTCTATTCTTATAGACCATTTGGTTTAAATGTCATGGAAGGTCCTGAAAGGTAAAAGTGGTCCATTGGACCACTCCTCTGGAGAGACTTCAAAAGACCACTATAGTTATATCTATTCATATTTTTCTGGAGTCCATCCTTCTCTTTGTTACTGAATTTCTTCAGTTCTTAGGATAAATCAAGGTGGCAGGTTATAAAGTGGTTGGGGGAGAGCACTTAGAACAATATCAAGGACAAATCCTAAGAAATATTTGCAATTAGATCTCTTCTCCATCTTCCTTTTACTCCCACTACATCCTAATTCCTCTTCTATTATATTAAATAATTATAACTAGAATCCCAATTCTGGATTTCTTCTTTTTTTCACCTTCTTTTTCTGGACTCCACAGTCTCTTAAAATCACTTCTTTTCTTCCTCTTGAACTGTGGTACTGCTCTGATTTAACTAGCTGACTTTGTTCTTGATTTGCCATGGAAAACTGCAAAAAACTTAACTTGAAACGTTGAGGGTTAATGTTACAACCAGTAGTAGGTAAGTGGGTCAATTGGGCTATACTTTAGAGGGCTCCCAGGAGCAATGGGATGATGAGCTCATCAGTCTGATTTCTGTAGAAATCACTTCACAATGTGTTCTTTTAATTTTCCTTTTCTTCTTATTCCTATATATTGCTGAATTTGGGGAAATTTTATTTTTTTGACATGAGTACAGTAAGACCCATCCCAGTTTGCTTTGTCTTCTGCCAAATTCCCAAGATTCTCCTCTTCAATAGATTTTCATATGGTTTTTAAGCCACTTGAGTGTTTTTTTTTTCTGTATATACATCCCATTGTATACTTAATATAGTACTAAAGATGTCACTTAAGCAGATTGAAGTAAATTGGACTATTCCTTGTTCTAGATCCTATCAATGTCTCTCTAGTTTGTCTGATGTAGTTTTAAGCAATAGCTTTATTCATTAATTCATCTACTTGTTTGAGCGTTCACTTATCTAGATATTAATTTATTCATTAATTCACTTATCTATTTATTTTTGGTTGCCATATTCTCCTTTTGACTCATCTGGAGTTTGCATCCTACTAAAGCCACCGTCTTTTTCATGTCAGCTTTTATTTATCCACACTATTCTATATTTGCAACTTTGTCCTTTTGAGACCCAAGTTAAAAGTTTATATTTACTCAGATTAAATTTTATCTTCTTTTGATCCATTGTTTAAATTGAATCTATAAAATGAAGATGATAATATTGCTGCCCTTTATCCTAGATAGACCACATCAAGCATATGATATTTATTTTTGAATGGTATCTTTTAGGAAAGTCATTAAACTGGAGCATGCTCAGAGAACAGTGACTAGGGTGTTGAGAGAAGTAGAAATTAGGCATATGAGAATATAAGAGAGAAGAGAAGGCACAAGTGGTGCTATACATAGGAAAGCAGTAGTGTTTAGCATAGAAAAGACTTGAGAAAAATTCAGTGTTCAAAACTTTGAAGGACTCTCTAATGGGGGAAAAAGATTGGATCTGTTTTCTCTTGACCTTGAGGTCCATTTTAGAGAGACAGAATAGAAACAATGGGCAGAAACTGTAGAGAGACAGATTTTAGTTTGCTGTAAGTAAAAACTTTTAATAATTATACTAGGCCAGAATATTGACTAAATAGCCAGATGCTGTTGTCAACATATAAGATAATTTGCTTAATTATTTTTCTTTGTTAATTAGCATGTATTTAACTGTCTGAAATATTATTTCAGACATAATTCTAGGTGCTGGGGATATAAAAAAAACATGGAATATTCCTACTATCAAGGAGCTTACGTGTTAGATTGGTGGGTACAAAGGAAGATAATGATGCTCCATTTCTAGAGGTCTTCAAGAAGAGACGAACTGATCCTGTTCCTAAACAAGATTGCACTATTTGATTCCTGAGACTCCTATGACTGTGACTCTAAAGGGTTGCTGAAGATAAATATGGCTTTTTTTCCTCCCAATAGCCTTCTCAGTAACAATTACACAGGGAGCCATTTGGTCAATATGTTCATAGTTGGTATTCAGAAAATTTGAATTTTGCTTGAGGGATAATCCCAAGTAAATTCAAAAATAGTTGGTAGTTGAGGAAATGAATGTTTTTATTTGGTAAGGGGAAAAGGAGGAAACTTGAAGCCAGAGCTGTAGGAGTAGGGTTCAAGTGAAGAAAAATAGTCCTCTGGCTTTTAGGGAAAAAGTTTCCCTGTAGCTTGAAAGTAACATCAAGTAGGAACTAGAATATGAAGACATACCAACATTATATCTAGACTTCTCTGACAGAGGACCCAAGATACTTTTTCTGGGAGAATATAGTTTAGATGCAAGATGTTCTCTTTAAAGTACTAGGTATAATACAAATCATAATCAGTCTTCATATTTGTATATAATTTTAAGATTTATGGCATCCTTACAAACCATAAGATGTAAGTCATCCCTCATCATTTTATGAAAAAAAGATTGGGACTTAGAATAAAATAACTTCCTCTGAGTGATGCAGATAGTAAGTACTGGAGCCAGAGCTTGACCTTAGGTTTTCTGAAGCTTTTTATGTTACATAAAATATAACTTAAATTTTTTTTTTTGGCTCCAATGACTCTGCGGCAGCAAGATGTAGTGAAAAGATCATTGAATTGAGGACAAAGGAGATTTGATCCCTACTTCTAGCTCTGGAACTAATTAGCTTTTGGATCTTGAGTGAGGTATTTCTCTTTTCTGAAGCTCAAATTCTTTATTTCTAAGTGGATAAATTGTATTAGATAGCCTTTAATGTCTATTCTGCCTCTAATATTTCTATTCCACATTCTAGAATTCTATTTCTGTGTCCTAGCATTTCTTCATGTCTAGGACATGCCTAACAATAGTAGTACCAGGAGCAAGTACTACAAAAGGCAACATTAAATCAATTTTTATAGATTAGAGATTATAAATTTAGGGCTAGAATGTATTCTGGAAATCATTGAGTACAACCACGTCATTTTATTGTAGAAACTGAGTCTGGAAGATGTTAAGTATGGTTAAGTAAGATTTGAGTATGATTGTACAGCTAGTCAGCTTCAGTGGGAAAATTTGAACTCAGGCCTTCTAAAAGTCCAAGTTCAGGTCTGCTCACCATTCCACCAGAACCATAAATAGTCACAAAAAGGAAACTGGGACGCAAAGATTGTGCAAGAAGAGACTGTAGGATGCTGTAAGGTCCTGTGAGGGGAAAGACAGAGATTGAGAGAGACAGAGAGACAGAGAGAGACAGAGACAGAGAGAGACAGAGGGAGAGAGACAGAGAGAGAGATAGAGAGAGAGACAGAGAGAGAGAGAGAGAGAGAGAGAGAGAGAGAGAGAGAGAGAGAGAGAGAGACAGAGAGAGAGACAGAGAGAGAGACAGACAGAGAGAGACAGAGAGAGACAGAGAGAGACAGAGGGAGAGAGACAGAGAGAGACAGACAGAGAGAGACAGAGAGAGACAGAGAGAGACAGAGGGAGAGAGACAGAGAGAGAGATAGAGAGAGAGAGAGAGAGAGAGAGAGAGACAGAAAGAGAGAGACAGAGAGAGAGAGAGAGAGAGAGACAGACAGAGAGACAGAGAGAGACACACAGAGAGAGATAGATGAGTAGAATTGAGTAGAGAGACAGAGACATCACAGACACTAAAAGAGATAGACAGAGAGACAGAGAAGAGAGAGACATAAGAAGACACAGAGGACAGAGACAGAGAGACACAGAGAGGCAGATACAGGGAAAAGAGAGAGAACAGTGATAGAAAAGAGACTGAGTAAAACCATGAAGTTGCCTGTATTCTTAGGTTCCTCCTAGCTCTGATATTCTGTGTTCCATGTTTGAGTCCCTTCTTGTTCTAACATTTTTAACTCTGTGATTTAAAATTTATCTAATTGATGCTTTCTAGAGAAGTAAGGAAAAGAGGGAAAATCTTTCTCTTAGTAGGTAGTACTTTATTAGAATAGGCTAGTTAGAATTTTATGAATTTGTAATTAGAATTTCTTTCTTTCTTACTCTTTTTTTTCTTTCTTTCTTCCTTCCTCTCTCTCTCTTTCTCCCTTCCTCCTTTCTTCCCTCTTTCCCTTCCTTCCTTCCTTTCTTCCTCTCACTCTCTCTCCCTCCCTCTCTCCTTCCCTCTCCCCTTTACTCCCTTCTTCTCTCCTTACCTTCCTTCTTTACTTCCTCTCTCCCTTCTTTCCTCCCTCTCTCCTTTCCTTCCTTCTTTTTGGTTGAGCCCCATAACTTCCTCTTTATTATATCTGCCTGTACTTTATTTTATTTTCTGGCCTATGGCTGAACTACTTGCACTGTATCTTCTTTGAATGTGACCTTAGAATGAAAGTGAATTGCATTTGGGGAAGGCAGTTGTACTCTGTCTCTGTCTTTATGTCTTTATCTTTGTTTCTCTCCTTCTTTGTATCTCTCTGTCTCTGTCTCTGTGTGTCTATCTCTGTCTAATTGCCTGGCTGTCTCTCTGTGTGTCTTTCTTTACTCTGTGTGTCTCTGTGTTTGTCTCTGTTGCTTTATCTCTATCTCTTTGTGTCTGTGTATGTGTGTGTGTGTGTGTGTGTGTGTGTCTGTCTCTCTCTGCCACTGTCTCTGTCTCTGTGTCTGTCTGTCTGTCTCTGTGTCTCTGTGTGTGCCTCTCTGTCACTCTGTCTCTGTCTCTCTGTGTGTCTTTCTGTGTGTCTCTGTCTCTCTGTGACTCTGTATGTCTTTCTCTGTTTCTGTCTGTCTCTGTCTCTCTGTGTGTCTGTCTCTGTTTCTCTGTCTCTGTCTCTCTCTGTGTCTCTGTCTGTGTCTCTCTCTGTGTCTCTGTCTCTCTGTGTCTGTCTGTCCATCTCTCTCTCTCCACACACTCCTCTTCTCCACCCTTCCCCCACCCATACACTGAAGATTAATGAGAAGGAGGTGGGTTTCAGAAGCAGGGGATCAGCCACAGAAGTGCCTTCTCTTGACAATCTTGGACAAGTCACTTCACCCATTTCAGTCTGTTTCCCTTGCCTACAGAGGATCTCTCTGGTC
This sequence comes from Sminthopsis crassicaudata, assembly GCF_048593235.1. Lineage (NCBI taxonomy): Eukaryota > Metazoa > Chordata > Mammalia > Dasyuromorphia > Dasyuridae > Sminthopsis > Sminthopsis crassicaudata. The sequence goes on along the minus strand of NC_133618.1, from coordinate 460,879,470 downwards.
CATCCCAGATCTAAGCCATTAGGTCACATCTCCTGTCTGAGCCCCAGTCTTTCTTTGGTAAATTGTGGATAATGATTCTTGCCCTGCCCATCTCCCCTGAGTATTGTGTGGTTCAAATAAGATAATGGATGAGGAAACGCTCTGTGAATTGCAGTGCTCTGTGTAAGGTGTTATTATTTTTGTCATGTACTTTTCTCCATGTTAGCCAGAAGCATGGGGGCGGCCAAGCTCGACTCAAGCCATGCAGTGGAGATGAGCTGGAGGGCTCCCCCCGATCCAGCCGGGCAGCAGCAGGCATTTTAAGCCAATTTTCCCCTGCTTTCAGCCCTAATGTACCTTGGTCAGACAGGCCAAAACCTTGTGCTGACTGCGTGGCAGCACATGAGAGAAGATGAAGCCATGGAAGGCAGATAAATCTCCTAAAGGTCTGCAAGAGCCCAGCTGTGCGAGTCAGGGTCTTCTCCAGTGCTACCCCATCTTCTGGTGGGTCCCATCTTCTGTGTCTGGGAAGGACTAGTCATTGGAAGGTCCTGGAATCTCTCTTTGTTTCTTTTCTTGTCTTCTTTGGTCCTTGCATGATTGGATGTATCTTATATAGTTTTGTGAATACCTTCTATGCTCCTCATGACCAAGGCTGCTCCTGCTTAGGCGGTAGCAGGACATATAGGATCATGCCTTTAGATTTGGAAGAAATAATGAAGGCAGCTTCCATCCAACCTTCTTATTTTACATTAGAAAATATGGGCCCAGATATATAAACTGAGTCACTCAGTGACATCTAAGTCATCAGTGTCAGTCAGGCTTTGAACTCAGACTTTGATACAAAACTAAGAGGAGTCAGAGGTAGAAAATGAATCCAAATCTTTCTGATTTGAGACTCTCCCTAACTAGCCCTAGGCTTCCTTTCAAAAAATTGTTTATAATGATACAGTAATTTAATATATGCGAGGAATATTAAGGATCATGTATGATTAATTTGGCTAAATATTCTAATATCCATCAGTTTTAGTGTCCAAATTCATCAACCATGTTTAGGATTTTCTTTCCTATTACCTTCATAAGTTTATAGATTTTCATCAAATTATCTCTCAGTTCCCATTTTTCTAGACTGAAGAAATATAAAGATCAATTTAATCTGTCCAATCAAGACCTAATAATCTCAGGCAGATACAGCATATACAGACTCAGGGACTCTGATAGTAACACGGAATTGTTGCAATTATGTTTACTTTGTTCCTTTTATTTATGTATTTTTTAAATATTCTATCCCGAAACTATCAACTAAAGACCTTAGCGGCCAGATCTGGGATCTGCGCCATCTTAGTAGCCAAAATTCCTTGGTATTACTGGTGATAGGTGTTTTGATCACCATAAAGTTGGGACAGCTGCAGTTGTACTGAGAAGACAGAGATCATAAATCCTCCATGGCAGAGAGCTCCATTTCCTATGGCAGACATTTCTATGAGACAGTTAATTGTCCTTGCAGAGGGATCTGGGACCATTTGTTTCTCCTCCATCTCCAATGTTCCATGGCTCTAGCAGGTCCCTCTTCTAGACCCACAGTACTAATTCTCCGCTGACTGTGACCATGAAATGTTGACTGCTTTACAGCACATTTGGTTTTTATTTGAAAAATAGCCTGATTACTTCTTGACAACTACTTTTTTCAACCTTACTTCCCCTAAGAGGTCAGAAACCTTGAACAAAAAAAAAGATGGCTTCATTCATTTGGGTTATATATAGGCAGACAGATATATAGGAAACAGGATTCTAACTCTAGGATCCAAGTAGGAATAGTGAAGACAGAGAGCTTAAAAATTTTAACCAAAATTACTGGCAGCTAGTCAGAAAACAGTCAGCAAAGAGACTTTCTCCTGCCAAGCTCCCGTCCAGCATTTGATCTAGGTTGTTTCTTTTTTTCTTTTATTTTTTTTCCTAATATAGGGAAACTCTTCCCTCTTCCTTCAGCCTCTCAAACTCCCATATGCTTAAGGACCTAAATGTCTATGGTAATGAGGATGTGTTAATGAGGATACCTTCTGGATAATTAGCACTTTTAGGCTTATAGAGTTGAAAGGTACCTTAAAAGGTATACTATTAAGGTCTAGAATGTCAGAGCCAGAGGGCAATTTTAGAAATGAATCTTATAGGAAGGAAGGGAGGAGATAAGTGTTTATTAAGTGACTACTCTGTACTACACACTGTGTTAAATTCTTTACAAATATTATCTCATTTGATCTTCAAATCAACCTTGGGAAGCAGGGGCAATCATTACCACCGGTTTGTGGTTGAGGAAACTATGGCAAACAAAGGCTGACTGACTTCTTCAGGAACGCACAGATACTGAACCAAATACCTGAGGCCAGATTTAACTTTTCTTGATTTCAGGCCCAGCACTCTACCCCTTTCTAGGAATCCAAAAAACTAGAACATAAACTAGGATTATAGGATGAGTTGGAGCTCAAAGGATGCTATGCATGATCTGGTCTAACTCCCTCTGTCTTTTAAGAAAGGGAAACTGAGGCTCAGAGAAATTGCCTATTAAATTAGTGGCAGGGTAACTAGAACCAGAACTTATGATTCTTGATTTTCAACCCAATGCTTAAAGTTTTGTGGAATAAGACTTGGGGAATTATTAATCTGGAGCTCAACTATGTAATAAACTCTACTACCCAGAACACATTGTGTCACCAAGAAATAAAATAAAAATAGCTTATAAGCAGGTAAAAATACTTATTTTAAAGTCTATGTCATCTCCTAGAAGTTTTAGAAATTAGATATTATTATTTCTATTTGACAGATGGAAATCAAAATGATAGAGTGAGTAGACATAGATCATAGTATGTTAGAAATGGAAGACATTTAAAAATCTGTTAGTGTGATTTCCCATGGTTTATATAGGAGAAGACGGAGGCATCAAAGGGAGAACTGATTTGCTCAAGATCACAGATATTAGCAAAGTCGAGGCTTGAGCCTACGTACCTTTCCTGCTATGTTGGTGATCTTCTCACTTGATCAAGCCCATGCAATTAGTGGCAAAATCGAGATTAAAGAGTAGGACAGGTGCTTTTTATCAAGCTGAATTAATTATTTGTGAACATCCCAGCTCACCTGGCAAGAATGAGACCAGAACCAGGTCTTCTGATACCCAATCCACTATAATATATGTATTTGTGGAAAGCTTCAAAGTTTTTCAAAGCACTCTGGTATTTCAGTCCTTACAACACCTTTCCCAATTGAAAGCTAAGATGAAGTTAGATAAATTTTATGAGTAAATGGGGGAGGGCACAGAAGGGTAAAGCAACTTAAGATCTAGGAGTAAAACCCAAAGCTCTCAACTCATGATGACAGGCTCCTGCACTGGACCATCTTCAAGTGGCAAAAGCAGATTTAGAATTAGAAGGGGCATAAAGGACCATTGAGTCAAATTCCCCATTTTACAGATGAGGAAATGAGACAATTTAAGTGCCTTGCTCATGGTCACACAATAAGTGTCTATGGTAGAAAATTTTTTTAAATTTATTTTTCCAAATTATCCCCTCCCTCCCTCCACTCCCTCCCCCTAGATGACAGGCAATCCCATACATTTTACATGTGTTACAATATAACCTAGATACAATATATGTGTGTAAATACCATTTTCTTGTTGCACATTAATTATTACCTTCCGAAGGTATAAGTAACCTGGGTAGAAAGACAATAGTGCAAACATTTTATACTCATTTTCCAGTGTTCCTTCTCTGGATGTAGTTGTTTCTGTCTATCATTGATCAACTGGAAGTGAGTTGGATCTTCTTTATGTTGAAGATTTCCACTTCCATCAGAATACATCTTCATACAGTATTGTTGTTGCAGTATATAGTGATCTTTTGGTTCTGCTCATTTCACTCAGCATCAGTTGATTTAAGTCTCTCCAAGCCTCTCTGTATTCCTCCTGCCGGTCATTTCTTACAGAGCAATAATATTCCATAACCTTCACATACCACAATTTATATGGTAGAAATTTAATTAAATTTTAATGCCTTATAGTGTCTAAGATGAGGGAGATCATAGAATCATAGACTCAGAATTGGAAAGGACCTGAGAGGTCATCAAGTCTTACCCAGCAAGTATTTATGGAAGATTAGAACCCAAGGTTTATTAATTCCTGTCCTATCTCTGTAAATATAGTGTCCATAATGAGGAAGATGATGTGCTCCTATCATCCCTTTTCCCCGATTAGATCTCATCCATTACTTTCTGTTTAGTTGGACAACAAATTTCAGTATGTGGTGTGCTGGAATGCATCTCTAAGGGGCAAGCAGGATACTAAGGAAACTGGAGACTATATATGAGGGGTTCACAAACTACGGCCTGGGCTCGGCCTGCTAAGGACTTTTATGTGGGTTATGGCAAATGGGCTGAGGGGCGGAGACAGAGTAAGTTTTTGTTTTTACTATGGCCCGGCTCTCCCCAGTCTGAGGGACAGTGAACTGGCCCCCTATTTAAAAAGTTTGAGGACCACTGCTATATCGCATATGAGGATCAAATGGAGAAATTGAGAATATTTAGAGTGGACAAAATTAAGATGTTGATGGGGCAGTGGTCTATGTCTTCAAATATGTAAAAGGAGGTCAGGTGGAAGAAGGATTCAACTGATTGTACTAAGACATAGTGGGCAGAACAAGAATAATTAGCAAGAATTCCAAAGTGGCAGATTACAGCTCAATGCAAAGAAACGTGTTCCAAGCAACTAGAACTACTCAGAAATGGAACAGCTTATCTTGTCAAGTAACGTTTTTCCCATCACAATAGCTTTCAGGCAGGGGCTGCCTGCCCACCACTGGAAATGTTAAAGAGTTGGGATTCCTGCTCAGTTCTAGGTTAGGCTAGATGCCTTCTAAAGTCCTTCTCCCATCTGAGACTGCGATTCTGTACTGTTGTCAGGAAAGAGTAGGGGGATCTTCATTCAACAGGAAAATGAAATCTTTAAGTTCAAGCAATGATGGAGTAATTGACATAGGCCCGGGAACTGCTGACTCCATCTGAATCTCCAGAAAAGGGGGGAATTAAGGGCCCACTAGAGGGGTGCTGTGAGGGCTATGAAGAAATTGGTAATTGGGAAGGGCACGGAAGGCCCGGTGTACTGATTGGCATTCAGCAAAGCCTGTAGTGGCCCACTTCGACAGAGGCCAGATGAAAAAGCACTCTGAGAACAACTAATTGTTTTCAGATGACAGTGTTGTTAGGGGATCAATCTAAGAAGACAGGCTTTTCCTGGCAGGTAAAGGCAATTCTGTCCAATTTATATCTAGTGAAAATGAACATTTAAAAGGACAATATTTGCAGATCGGTACAAATTCAATTCTGTCACTCAAGCCTGCCCCACACAGAGGGCAGAAATTTTGTTTGCCTTGGTGAGAGCTAAATGCAGCTCTCTTCCCATGACCATCTGCATTCCTTCTCTGTGCTTAGCCAAGGATGGGTTCCACTGAAATTTGGAGGTCAGGAAGAGATATCTCTCTGGCCTCTGCTGCCATTAAAGCAATGCTACATACACATACCACACACATACACACAAAGGAAGAGATCATGAGGCAGTATGGTGTGTAGTGGATACAAGTTCTAGAGTAGGACTTTGTCTCTAGGCAAGTTACTTAACTTCTCTGAAGTTCACTTTCCTCATCTGCAAAATGGGTGTAATAATAGCATGTTTCTCACATAATTATGGTACAGATTATGTGATCTATATAAAGTTTTTCCCTTTAAACATCGTCAACAGCAAGTTTCTATAAATATCAGCTATTATTAACATAGAAATATAGAATTTAGCATAACAGAAATATAGAATTTAGCAACTAAAAGGACCCTTAGGCTACATAATATAGAAGAGGTTTGTATAGATTATCCAGGTCTATACTTTCATTCTGAAGATAAGAAAACCAATATCCAGACAGAGGAGAAATGACTTCTACAAGATCACACAGTGATAAGAAATAAAGCCTGAGTAAATAAATAAATAAATAAATAAATAAAACCTGAGTGATACATAAAGCATAAAAACACAGAAAATAAATCCTCAATTATTTCTGACACATGCCCATTCCTGTGCTCAGTGTCTATTAAGAATATGGAGTAAGGCCGGGTTCTTAGTTTTAAAGAGTTGGGCTAGGGTGACAAGTCACACAGCAATAAAATAATTAGGGAACAATTAAGTGCTCTATCAGGTGTGTCAGGTGATAAAGTAGAGCTGGGAGAAATCACATTTGAAGGCAGAGACCCCAATAATGTATTCCTAATGAATCAGGGCACTGTCTCCTCCATTTTCGGAATCTTTTGTCCCTAATACCCTAGAAAAGAAGCCACTCAATAGTCTAACAGGTCCTCGCTTTCACTGAAGCCACCACATCAAGGTCTGAACCCTTCCTAATCTTTTTCCAAGCTGCTGCCGACTACAAAGCACATCCTTTAAAGAAACAAACAAGACACCTTTTATTCCCTTTTCATGTTAGTGTTCTTTAAAATATTCAAATAGCTTCTTTACCTACTGTACTGAATGCATTGCTGCTCTGGGCTCCAGCCTAATCAGCCTGGGTGCTGTTCCACCAGTCATTTTATTCAATTTCATGTTCTCTTTCCCTGAAAGGAGCTGAATTACTTTGATAGATTAAAGCTTTTGGCTTTGTAGGGTGGGATTTTTCTCACCCTCTGGCTGGCTGTCCCCTATCTTGTTGTACCTTTAGGCAGGAAGCTGCTAATTTTCCCTGCTACTGGTGTAAAAATTTCAAGTCCTCTCTCTCTCTCTCTCTCTGTCTCTCTCTCTCTGTCTCTGTCTCTCTCTGTCTCTGTCTCTCTCTCTCTCTCTCTCTCTCTCTCTCTCTCTGTCTCTCTGTCTCTCTCTGTCTCTCTCTCTCTCTGTCTCTCTCCTTTTCTCTCTTTCTCTCCTTCACTCTTTCATCTCTTTCTTTGTTTTTCCCTGTCTCTCTCTCTCTCCTTCTCTCTCTTTCTCTCCTTCACTCTGTCTTCTCTTTCTTTGTTTTTCCCTGTTTTTCTGTCTCTGTCTCTGTCTCTCTGTCTCTGTCTCTCTATCCTCTCCTTCTCTCTCTGTGTCTCTGTTTCTTTCTCTGCTTCTCTCTGTCTCTGTCTCTGTCTGTCTGTCTGTCTGTCTGTCTCTGTCTGTCTGTCTCTCTGTCTCTCTCTCTCTCTGTCTCTCTCTCTCTCTCTCTCTCTCTCTCTCTCTCTCTCTCTCTCTCTCTCTCTCTCTCTCTCTCTCTCTCTCTCCTCCCCCCCCCCTCTATCTTCATTTGACCTTTAGAGTTCAACAAAATATTTCTTTCTATTTCAATCTGTGTTACCATGGAGTGGTTACTAAACTACAGTACAGTGAAAGGCATGAACTCTAGGTAAGTTAATTCCTTTAGCCAGCGTCCTTTCATCACGTTTTGGATTCTTTCTTTCAGGGATTCAATCTGGTGATTTCCTCATGGCACAGCCAATTAGTGATGAGCTCCGTGGTAGATTGGAATTGGTTAAAATGCCACAGCCGGTAATAGCTGAGCACATTCCCCTTTTCTTTGTCCCTCTCGGGGTATCCTCCCCAGATGGATAATCTGGGCTGTAATCATGGGCCCTAGATGACTGGCCATGTAGAAGATAGGGACTTTTGAAGAACAGAGGGAGGCTGGACCACCTGTCCCTTAGGAATTTCTCCAACCTGGTAGAAAGAACTTTTATATCCTATCTGCTTTTATTGAGTGTAGTAAGTACTTAATAATGCTTGCTGAATTACTGACAGTAAGGAAAAGGCTTCAAGAGATACAATGGTCTTGCCACCGTGAAATGGGACACATAGATGCCTGTGCAGTCTACTGCCCACAGACCTGGGCATTCCCCATATCTTCTTTGCTTTTTAGGAACTTCTATACCAATTACAGCAATTTTAGGAATTGTTATACCCATCAGTTCTGTGAAACTCAAAATTTGTTCTAGTGCAATAAAGCACAAGAGGTCTTAATTATGATTATGCATGATATTATTTAAGTAACAACATAAATGTACCTACCTAATATAGTCTTACCATGGTACATACTTATTATTTTTTCAATTGTCTTAACATGACAACCCTCACACACACACATACACACACACACACACACACACACAAACACATGTTCATTGTTTATAAACGTGCAAATTCCATGTATTGTGTTAAGAGCTGAGGATGCAAAGGAAGGCAAAAACATAACTCTTACCTTCAAGGAGGACACTATTATTATCTGGAATGTACAAGACTTAATCAATTTTTTATTAAAAAATAGTTTTGCTCCACTTTTTAAAAAGTAAAGTAATACCATATGATCTTAGACTCCAAATGCTTTATTATATCAGAATAGAATAGATTTTGGGTGTATATCCAGACAATCCTTCTGTCACAATATTATCTCTCCTTTAACCCATTTCCTATTTCTAATAATCTACTCCCAATCTTCCCATCTCACATTCTAAATTAATTCTTAATTAATTCTTAGAGGTTAATTACCCTCTCTCTATCTCTCTGTTTTCCTTTCTCTGTGTCTCTGTCTATCTCTGTATGTCTCTCTGCCTATCTCTCACTCTGTCTCCCTCTCTTTGTCTGTCTCTCTATGCCTTTGTCTCTCTTCTCTCTGTCTCTGTCTTTCTTTGTGTGTCTCTCCTCTCTCTTCTTCTTTCTCCCTCTCTGTCTCTGTCTCTCTCCTCTCTCTCTCTCTGTCTCTCTCCCCTCTTTTTCTTTCTCCCTTGCTCTCTCTATCTGCCTCTCTCTCTGTCTCTCTCTTTTTTCTCCCTTTCTGTCTCTCTATCTGTGTCTGTCTCTCTCTTCTCTCTCTCTGTCTCTCTCTGCTTCTCTCTGTCTCTGTCTCTCTTTCTCTCTCCCCTATTTCTTATATATATCCTACATACACCCTGTATACCATTCCCTAAATGTTGACAGTGTTGCAAAGGAGAACATTAGACCTAGAATTCTACTGTCTCAAGACTCAAAGCACATATGGAGCAGACTAAACTCCCCCCATCCTGGTACCTGCTCTCCCTATATTTTCTCCACATCAAGGTTCACTCATAAACTACTGGGAATAATACTTCAAATGCAGACAATCTTATTCTCCTTTCATGCCTAGTCACTCTACGTCACACTTGTCACACTTTTAGTTAGGTTATATATTTTCTCATTTCACTTACACTAACTAAATTCTGTATTGACTTAATCCTTCCAGTCACCATGATTAACTCTCTAGTCATACTCCATATTCAACATCCCATTTTCAACACTCTTGCGCAAATACCTAGGGACAGAGATCTCCAACTATTATATCTCCACTTATGTCCAGGAAATGTACTGGAGCTCTTTGTAGCCCAGGGGCTAGTTAACAATTGTGGACAACTGCAGAACCCTTTACTTTCTACACATAGCTGTCTACCTTTAAAGTAAGTATTACCAAAATCAAATTACTTATTTTTTTTTGGGTGGGAGAACCAAAAACTAAAAGGTAAGGATTGTAGGTAAGTAGTGTATTTCTTTAGTTGCTATGTGAAATACTGTGAAGCCTTTACCCTCCAATCAGATGGGAGTAATTATCTCTTTTCTCAACCTTAGTTCTGTGTTCTTTGAAGCTAGAGTCTTTGTTATTGCTCATTTACATCAAATGATCCCTTAGCAACCATCACAAACTTGCTTAACTATAAACATGCTACTACTACAGAGACCAGAGTTATGAAACCTAGTTTGTCAGAACATAAGTTTTTAAAACACATTTAAACCTAACTTAACAAAATTCTTAGAAGTATATAGTAGTGGACAATAATCTATGCCCTGTATATATTTTACTGCTTTGAGGACCAAATTTAATAATGGATGGAAAAGGGATTTTTAAAATGTATACTCTGCTATATAAATCTAAAATTATCTTATCTTCCACTATCTTGAATAGGCTTACAAGATGAAAATGAGTAAGTATTTAAGAATCCTTTTTCTTATTCTCAGAGAATAAGAGTTTACTTGAATTGAATCATAGTCATAGGATGTTAGGGATGTTTGTGTAAGAGAACCCAGACTGTAGAAAATAGAATGTTAGGATTTCAAGAAGCCATATAACTTGTGGAATGCTAAAAGACTGAACAGAAAATTTTAGAACATAGATTGTAAGACCTAGAAGGATTATTTGAGATCTAGCCCATATTCCTTCATTTTATAAATAGGAAAAAAATTGATTTGCCCAAAGTCACATAATAAAGTTAGACGATTTTAGATTAGGATTTAAGACATTTAATTATTGTGCTGTCTATGATAGCTTTGGTCTATTTTCTTCCATTTTGGAGTGACAGTCTACAGGATGACCATTTCCTTCAAAGGTTGAAGATTCTCCTATGTACCAATAGCTAGGTTTACTATTGTTTTGTGTTCTTTCTTTGAACTATAATTTGTAGCAAACTCTTTTGGGGGGTTATTTTCCTCTCCATAACACAGGATGTTTATATAGCTTGATGAATCTAACACATCTGTGTAATCACACAATTTCCAGAAATCCAGATGTTCCCTGGAGCACCTCTGGCTCACTTGTGCTTTCAAACATTTGTTGTAAACACCAAAGGCTGTTTGTTGGTTTTAATGTTCTATTTCATCTCATTACCCAGTGAAGGTGAAAGATTGAAGCTAGATAGGATTGCCAGTAAATGTTTTCACTCCTAATATTTCTTTTTTCTAGTGAATTATTGGTATGCGGTAAGATGCACAGACCTCCCCCTCTCAAATATCCAATCAGATTCTGCCAGCATTGTTCTCAATAAGCAATCTACAGCTGTGGACACAGACTTAGCTCTTTTTCCTATAGTCAATATATTCCTAGATATGGTATTTCAAGGAGAAAATGAAAATCTAGTTGGAAATAACACTTATTCATCCTTTTCTTTTCCTCCTAGAAAAGTATCAAGGTAGAGAGACCTTGGACCAAAATATTTTTTTTTTATCTGATACCATAATTGTCATTTATTTGCTATGAGACCTTGAGAAAATAATGTTATCTTCTTTGAAGTCCAGTTTCTCTATCTGTAAAATGGAGATAAAGTTATTCAACTACCTTAAAAAACATATTGCAAAAATGAAGTGAAACTGCTGGTAAAATTGAAAATTTGTATGGCAAAAACTAGGCGAAACTAGGTGACCCACACTTAACACCATATACCAAGAAAAGGTCAAAATGGATTCATGATCTAGACATAAAGATTGATATTATAAATAAGTTAGAAAAACATAGGACAGATTACCTCTTAGATCTGTGGAGGAGGAAGGAATTTGTGACCAAAGAAGAACTAGAGATCATTATTGCTCACAAAGTAGAACATTTTGATTATATCAAATTGAAAAGCTTTTGTACACACAAAACTAATGCAGACAAGATTAGAAGGGAAGCAATAAACTGGGAAAACATTTTTACAGGCAAAAGTTCTGATAAAGGCCTCATTTCCAAAATATAGAGAGAAATCAAGCCATTCTCCAATTGATAAATGGTCAAAGTATATGAACAGACAATTTTCAGATGAAGAAACTGAAACTATTTCTAGCCATATGAAAAGATGCTCCAAGTCATTATTAATCAGAGAAATGAAAATTAAGACAACACTGAGATACCACTACACACCTTTCAGATTGGCTAGGATGAGAGGAAAAGATAATGTTGAATGTTGGAGGGGTATGGAAAAACTGGGACACTGACACATTGTTGGTGGAATTGTGAATGCATCCAGCATACTGGAGAGTGATTTGGAATTATGCTCAAAAAGTTATCAAACTGTATACATACTCTTTGATCCAGCAGTGTTACTATTGGGCTTATATCCCAAAGAGATCTTAAAGAATGGAAAGGGACCAGTATGTGCAAAAATATTTGTGGCAGCCCTTTTTGTGACAAGAAACTGGAAACTGAGTGGATGTCCATCAATTGGAGAATGGCTGAATAAATTGTGGTATCTGAATGTTTGTGGAACATTATTGTTCTGTAAGAAATGACCAGCAGAATGATTTCAGAAAGGCCTGGAGAGACTTATATGAACTGATGCTGAGTGAAATGAGCAGGACCAGGAGATCATTATACACATCAACAACAATATTGTATGATGATCAATTCTGATGGACGTGGCCCTCTTCAACAATGAGATGAACTAAATCAGTTCCATTTGTTCAATAATGAATAGAACCAGCTACACTCAGTGAAAGAACTCTTGGAAATGACTACATAGCACTTCCAATCCCTCTATTTTTGTCTACCTGCATTTTTGATTTCCTTCACAGGTTAAGTGTACATTATTTCAAAGTCCAATTCTTCTTGTGCAGCAAAATAACTGTATATATATGTATACATATATTGTATTTAACATATGCTTTAACATATTTAACATGTATTGGTCTACCTGCCATCTGGGGGAAGGGGTGGGGAGAAGGAAAAGAAAAATTGGAACAAGAGGTTTTGCAATTGTCAGTGCTGAAAAATTACCCATGCATATATCTTGTAAATAAAAAGCTATAAAAAATGAAGTGAGATAATGACAATGAAATGCTTGGGAAGATTAATATCTAAATACAAGGGATGATGATGATGATGATGATGATGATGATGATGATGATGATGATGATGATGTTGGTTGTGACAATGATAATTGTTTTGATGGTCATGGAAATGGTCAGAATGTAAATTCTGGTAATGGCAGTGGTGATGGTAGTGATGGGTGATTATAATAAGCATTAACATACATTATTATAAATTTTTGTCTCATATTTAATAGACTCAGTTATGAAAGGATGCTTACAAATCCCTTTCCCCAAAGAGTCTTGAGCAACACTTGAAATAGCTTGCTTAAAATCCTGACTAGAATTATGATATGGACTACATGACCTCTGAAGTATCTCTAAGTCCTCAGATTTGATAAAAAATGTATAAAGATTTCTGTCCAAGGAACACTGAGGTGGAGCATGCTCTTAACAAGAGATGGAATAGGTGAGAGAATTATATTAAAGTGTGAGAAATAACTTTAGTAAGAAAAGGAGTTGGAAAAAGAAAAAAATTAAATTGGAGAGGGAGAAATGGGGATGGAGGAAGAGAGGAAGAGACAGTAATAGAGATAGGTCCTGACCCAGACAGATAGAGATAGTCAAATAGAGAAGAGAGGAGACAGAGATAAGAGTAACTAAGAATGATTTTTTTTCAGATCAAAACCTAGAGATGGAGCTATGAAGTGGATCTTAAATATTCCAAAGTGATTACCAACATGTTAAAAGGGAAAGATTGATTTATTCTTATGTGCTTGAGAGAAAATTATGAAAAGCAATAACAGGTTTCAAGCACAATAAGCTATCCTGCTTGCCTCTATCTGAGCAGATAAGACTTAGAGGATTGAGGGAGATTAGATGATGATGAAATATTTCTCCTGGCTCAGGCAGAGATCAACTTCCATTGGAGGCTTTTTCTCTGGATGCAAGAACATTTACTCAGTTGTTATGTTGATATTCTCCATGGGCCAGTAGGAGCAGAGCAACTTCTGAAGCCAAGATAGAGATGAAATTATCTTTCTGATTCTTTCTAAACCTACCTAAAGCATGTATTGCCTTTATACTACCTCTGACAAATGATCATCTAGCCTCTCCTTAAATATTTCTAGAAAGTGGGAAATTATCCTCTAGAGCAGAGGTATCAGATATGCAGCACATTAACACCCAAGAGTGCTTCTAGAACCAGATTAAAATGTGGTTCCTATCATATTTTAATGTTTTTGTATTTTATATATATATATGTATATATATATACATATATATATATATATACATACATACATACATACACACATATACACATCTGTGTGTGCATTTTTCTAAATCAATATGTCACTTGCAGGGATTCATAATTTAGTGGCACCCATTTCTATCTGGGTTGAATATTCAGTTTGACTTTTTGAAAACTGTAATAGTTAAAAAGCTCCTCTTTAAATTGTAATAAATCCCACAGTAACTTTACCACTGTATTCTACCATCTTGTAGAAGAAAAAGTCTGATCTGTCTTGTTGTGATGATTAAAATTGTCCAACCTACCATAAAGAGACTAAGACAGAATTCTGAGCCAATGGTATTTCATTCAATGGACTATGGTCCCCTCTAAGGAAGTGAACCTCAGATCTTCCTCATGTTTGAAATGCTACTTTCTTCTAGAATATTTTCTGGAGTTTGATGCTTAAAAGATGCAAAAGAGACATGGTACAATACGAAATTTCTTTGGTTGACATATGACACATAAGCAAAAATGATATGTCATCAGGGTCACAAGTTGGCTGAAGCAAGGAAATTCTCCACTGACTAGATGGTCATAAGATGGTTACCTATTCATGTTAGACAAGAGAGTACAAAAATAAATTGGAGAATTGTGTTCATTGTTGAGACACTTTTGCCACATTGGGCTTAGTTACCACGACAAGGAAAAATTAGAGGGTCTCTAATTAGCTTCCTATAATTAAGCAAGTGAACTTACCATCTGTGACTTATAGCTCTGGTTCCTAAAATGCAGAACTTATAATCATTACCCTTATAGAATCATACTTATTGGTTAATTGATTAATACTGATTAGAATAGAGTACGGGGCCAAATGAATTATTTCTCACATTGTACTTACTGCACTGCCCATGTTTGAAGACAGCTTTTGTGCTTCCTCTCCATGAGTCTTTTTTTTTTTAACATTAGCATTTCCATTTCTTCAATCTTCATATGACATAATTTGTTGTTCCTACTGGATACAGTGATGTACTGATAAATGTTTAACAACATCTTTTAAAAAGGATGACCAATACACTTTAATGTTTAATCTTCATTATTAACATTTTCTCTTTGTTTTCTTACGTTTAGATATTCAACAATGTAGTAAGTCAAGCCCTGATTTATAGATTTTGCTGATTGTCAAAATGCAAATACTTACAATGAAAATTTAACAACAGGTTTTTGAGAGTTAATTTGAGCTGTCTTCAGTGTAACCCTGGATGAATCCTTCATTTTTCATCAACTCAATCTCATTTAAATTCAACAAGATTAGGTTTTGACAATCATGTCATTTTTTTTTGGTTTTGTTTTGAAGTTGTCTTGGAACAGACCTATTCCTGTTTCAGTTGCCAGATAGGCAGTAGGAAAAGTCAATAAAAAATAATGTGACTGATTAGCAAATGGACCAATACTTGTATGTTCCAAGAGTGCTATCTTCTTAAAAGAATTCCTCCAGAAATTCTATATATTCTTTACATTGATATTAACATTGTTCAGACCATGTTTCAATTCCTGTCTTCAGATCTTTCAGTCTATTCTTTTTAAAAAAAATAATAATTGTTTTTATTTACCAGATATTTGCATGGATAATTTTACAATGTTGACAATTGCCAAAACTTTTTTTTCCCAATTTTTCCCCTCTTCCCCCCCCCCCCACAGATGGCAGGTCGACCAATACATGTTAAATATGTTAGAGTATAAATTAAATACAATATATGTATACATGACCAAACATGTATTTGCTGAACAAAAATAATCAGACTTTGAAATAGTGTACATTTAGCCTGTGAAGGAAATCCAAAATGCAGGTGGACAAAAATAGAGGGATTGGGAATTCTATATAGTGGTCTATAGTCATCTCCCAGAGTTCTTTCGCTGGGTGTAGCTGGTTCAGTTCATTACTGCTCCATTGGAACTGATTTGGTTCATTTCATTGTTGAGGATGGCCACATCCATCAGAATTGATCATCATATAGTATTGTTGTTGAAATATACAATGATCTCCTGGTCCTGTTCATTTCACTCAGCATCAGTTCCTGTAAGTCTCTCCAGGCCTCTCTGAAATTCTCCTGCTGGTCATTTCTTACAGAACAATAATATTCCATAATATTCATATACCACAATTTATTCAGCCAATTTCCAATTGATGGGCATCCATGTTGTTTCCAGTTTCTGGACACCACAAAAAGGGCTGTCTCAAACATTCTTGCACATACAGGCCCCTTTCCCTTCTTTAAGATCTCTTTGGGATACAAACCCAGTGGCAACACTGCTGGGTCACAGGGTATGTACAGTTTGACAACTTTTTGAGCATGGTTCCAAATCTTGCAGCCTAATCTTTTGGCTATCTTTAGGGATGGAATTTTTTTAACCTTTTGAGAGTAGTTTTGGTTTTTAGAAATAATCTGAAGTAATTCAAAGTCAGTTCTGGTTAGGAAAGTGATTTAAAGTCTTAAATTTCAAAAGGAAAAAAAGAACACTTTAGAGTTCATCTTGTAGAGAAGTATCAAGCATGTACCTGTAATTGCAATTAAAAAGTAATAGGAAAATATTTAGCAAAACAAATAAGAATACAATAAAACAGGAATAATGTTAATATGTGGTTTTTTAAGTCAATATGTGGACCAAAGATATCCTTAAATATAATGGGATTAAGTGGCTAAAATTTCTATTTGATTTTGACAGTGATAATCTAGTTCAATCTTCTCATTTTCTAGATTAGGAAACTAAACCCTAACGAAATTATGATTTTGCTCATAGTTACACTGATGCTTAATTATAAAGCTAGTGAAGTTGGAAGATAATATTTGATTATATGGGGATAGTATGGACTTGCCATCAAAAGTTCTAGTACACTCTAGTACACTCATCTTTATTAAAGCTTTTTATTTTCACAACATATGCATGGATAATTTTCAACATTCACCCTTGCAAAATCTTGTGTTCCAAATTTTTTCCCTCCCTTCTCCCCATCCCCTCCCCTAGATAGCAAGTAATCCAATATATGTTACATGTAAGCAATTCTTCTGTATATATTTCCGCAAATATGTTGCACAAGAAAAATCAGATCAAAAAGGAAAAAAGAGAAAAAAAAAACAAAATGCAAGCAAACAACAATAAAAAGAGTGAAGATGCTGTGTTGTGATCCACACTCAATCCCCACAATTTTCTCTCTTGGTACAGATGGCTCTCTTCATCACAAGATCATGGGAACTGGTCTGAATCACCTCATTGTTGAGAAGAAGCATGTAAGACACTCATTAATTGTGTATCTGTGGACCAGTTGCTTTCTCTCTCTGAGGCATAGTTTCTTCATCTGCAAAGTGGGAATACTGGTCATCTCTATCTGACTGAGAGGCATATTGTCCAGTGCTTTAGGTCATCTTGTGCCTTTGGGCAATATCCAACTAAAACAAACCAGGAAGCTATCAGAAGACCCTTGGGAGGGCAAATCATTAGGATAAACTCCATAAACGCCAGTATGGGTGCACCCACCATTCATTCTTAAAACTTGAAGGCTCCAGAGATTATTCCATTTTTGTTCAAAGTTTTGCTCAGTTACATTTTTCCTGAAGCTTTCTCCTGAGAGGCATGTAATCAACAAAACAAATCCTTATTTAATCCCCTCAATCTTAATAGGCATGTTTATCGTGTTATGAGTCCTCCCCCCTTTCTAGTTCCAACTTTGCTCATCACTTCCCCCTCCATTTTGCAGTACAAGTGGAATCCTAAGAGTAGTGTCAACCCCCAAAGGACTCTGGGGCTGTGTAACATTGAGGCACTGTCCTGGGGCAAGTAGGAAGCATATAAAGGCATAGTGGATGAAGTACTAGACTTGGAGTCACTAAGAACTGAACTCAGATCCTGCCTCAGACACTTTTAGGTATATGTCCCTGGGCAAACAATTAATGGCTTCTAATCTCAGTTTCCTCAAATATGAAATAGGGCTGAAAGTAGCACTGTCCTTGCAGAATTATCATAAAAACAAATGAGATAATATTTTAAAAGACGTTTTCAAATATTGAAATGTTAAATAAAAGCCTGCTATGTCATCTTTAGATAATATATCTAAAACTGACTGGGGCTGCCACTTTAAGATTAGGGAATTTGAGAACACTTTTTTTTTCCATTTTAATAATATTCTATTCCGGGCGTCTAGGTGGCACAGTGGATAGAGCACCAGCCCTGAATTCAGGAGGACCAGAGTTCAAATCTAGTCTCAGACACTTAACACTTCCTAGCTGTATGACTCTGGGCAAGTCACTTAACCCCAGCCTCAAAAAAAAAAAATACTAATAATATTCTATTTCCCCAATTACATGTCAAGATAAATTTTATTATTCATTTTTATAAGATTTTGAGTTCCAATTTTTTTTCTCATTCTCTCTCTTCCCCCTTCTGAAAATGATAGGCAATTTCATATAAAACTTATTTCCACATTAGTCAGAGTTACAAAAGAAGAAATAGATCCAAAAGAGGGAGGGAGTACAAAAAAAGAATAAAATAAGTGAGCAGGTTATCTTTCTATCTGCATTCAGAGTCCACAAACTCTTTATCTGGATAGGATAGCATTTTCCTTCATGAGTCTTTTGTACTCGTCTTAGATCATCATGGTGCTGAGAAGAGCTGAATCATTCATAGTTGTTCAACATAGTTTCTTTGTACAATGTTTTATCGGTTGTGCTCATTTCACTTTGTGTCAGTTTGTGCAAATCTTTTCAGGTTTTTCTGAAGTCTTGTTAATCACTTCTTATGGCACAATAGCATTTCATTGCATTCATATACCACAACTTGTTCAGTTTTTTCCCCCCAATAGATGGGAATCCCCTCAATTTCCAATATTTTGTCATAATGTAAAGGGCTGTTATTAATATTTTTGCATATATAGGTCTGTTTCTTCTTTCCATGCTCTCTTTGGAATACAGATCTAGTAGCAGGATTGCTGGGTGAAAAGATATTCGCAATCTGACTGTCCTTTGAGCATAGTTCCACATTGCTCTCCAGACTGGGGGATCAGTTTACAACTCCATCAGCAGTGGATCAGTGTCCAAATTTCCCTTCATTCTCTCCAACAGTTTTCATTCCCCTTCCTTTGTCAGATTAGCTAATCTGATAGGTGTGTGTGGTGGTACCTCAGAATTATTTTATTTTGCATTTCTCTAATAGATTCCTTCCTTTCCTTTCTTTTTCTTTTCTTTTGTTACTTCCTCTTTTTTACTTTTAATATGAAGCTCTGCTCCTGTGATAAAGGGGGGTAGCTTGGCTGCTCTGTCCAGGAAACAGCCTGGCTTCCCAGAGTTTGCCTTCTGATCTGGGTCTGGAAGCTGTTCCCCTGCTGTGCTCTATCACTGAGCCAGGACTGAGGGTCTCAGTTGCTGATTTGCTGTGATTAAGATCCTCTCACTGGCTTTCCCGGACTCTCTGAGCTGAGCACTTTTCACCCCAGTGAGATTGACCTTTCTTGAAATTTTTCCAGCCTATCTTGACCTGGAGAGAAGTTTCACTCCCTCAGACAGTTCAGAAGCTTGGTTTCATGTGATTTTTGAGGGAAACTGGGAGAGCTCCAGCAGTGTCCTGACTCGGCCACCTTGGTTTCTCTTACCTGATCCTTAAACTCCTTTTTGAGCTCTCCCATGAGTTTGTTCTGGGCTTGACACCATCTCTGGGGTTTCTGGCCATGTTGACTTCTGAGTTTGTTTTGTTCTTCTGTGGCACTGTAATAACTTCCCATGATTAGATTCTCTTTTTGTTGTTTTTCACTGGGCTTTTTGGGTCTTCTTCCTTTCTTTCAAATTTGAACTCTCCTCCCAGAGTGGGCAGGTCACTCTCGGGTTTCTTGTGCCAGAGGCTGTGGGCGCGTGCTTTTTACCTGACCATGTACTGATGTTGCCCTGAGACCCAGGTGAAATGTGGCTATGCTGAGGGGGTGGGGCTTGGCTCCCATTGCCGGAGGATTAGGGGGTGACAGTTCATCTGATGTTGAGCTGGGGTCCTTGTTCTGATCCCTGGCAGAGCTGAAGCCAGCGCAATTCTCTGCTGTGTTTCTGTGTTTGCCCAGCCTGCACTTGGCAGTCTAACCACTCGGCCCTGTCTATGTCCTCAGATATACAATGGAGTCTATGGTAGCTGGCAGCAGCCTGTTTGCTTAGGCACTGGTAAGACTGGCATCTACCCATTTGCCTGGGCTTATGCTGAGGCTAGCGTTTCCTGGTTCTCCTGGCTGTGCTACTGGTGCTGACATTGGCCTGCTCATCCCAATGGGGCTCAGGATCTACTCCTGGGCTTGCTGCTGGCTTACTGGAATGCCTCCTGGCCTGGACTACGATCCCCCTTTTCCTGAGTGAGATAGACTTTCTTATCAATCTTCCAAATTCTTGGACTGAGAGATTGTTTCACTCTATCTTTTTTATGGTTCTGCTGTTTCAGAATTTGTTTTGGGGTGCAGTTTTATGATTATTTGAAGATGAATATGGGATAGTTATGATTATTTACTGCATATTCAATCAGTTCAGTTTCTGAAGATCTTGATCTGACTTATAAGTTTTGTGGCAGCAATAGCTACTAATGCCCCAAGTGGAGGACCCTCTAACCTGAATTGCCTTTCAACTGAGGATATTTTGAGTACTACACACAACTACATATCCTTCATTTAATATATTTAGTTTTTTAAAAATCACTCCCAGCAGAATGTAATTTGAATCAGACACTGATCAGCTGGGGCATCAGACCCCCACAAACACGGTTCATTTGGGCTGCATAAGCCAGAAATTTATGTTCCATCTTGTCACCACAGTTATTACTTTTCAAGTTTGTGCCATACATGAATGGGAGCTAGCTGACTCAGTGGATGTAGTACCCAGCCTGGAGTCAGAAATATCATCTTCATGAATTCAAATCTGTCCTCAGATGCTTGCTAACTGTGTGACCTTGGACAAATTTTCTCATTAGCAAAATAAATTGAAGAAGGAAATGATGAATTACAACAATAACTCTTTTCAGAAAGTCCCAAATGGGATCACAAAAATTGGACATGCCTGAAAACAATGGGACAACAATAACAGGGATGAGCATTGAACAGCCTCACAATCTCTGTAAATAATATACCATCACCATAATCAATCAATCAGTAAGTATTAAATACTTATTGTTTGGGCAGCAACATGTCAGGCACTGGACACTCTTTATTCTTTCTTCCCAGATGATGGCCTTCACTCACAGCTCTCTGGCTGCTCCCCCAAACCATAAAACAATATTCATTAGATTATAGGCTATTTTCTATTGCTTCTTGAAATGTGCAATGTCAGACCCTTTTTGCTCCTTGAATTTCTTTCTCATTCTCTCTAAGGAAGAATATTGGGAGGGAATCATAGTTGATGACACACTATCTCTCCTTTCCCCTTTCACACCAGATGGGCTCCATGGTCCTGATACATAGTTGTTGTAAAGAATGGGAATCTGGGAAGATGGTGGAGTAGGTCAGACAATTCCAAGTTCTCAAGATTTTCTCCACAAGCAAGACAACATAGGGCCTCAGGATGAACAAAGAGCAGTAAAAATCAACAAGTGTGGAAGCAAAACAATGTTCCTCTTCAGTATAAGGACAAGGAATCTTCTGATTCTGAAGATCTGAAGAAAGGTACCAAAAAGGAGGTGCCATGTGTCAAGTGTAAACACCTCCAGTAAACACTGGCTCTACTGAACCAGCAAGCATCAAGTGGGATTGGCTGGGCTGGGAGGTAGCATCCTAGAGAGTGTGGGGAGTCAGACATCTGAGCAGGAGTTGACTGAGGGAACTTACTAGTAAGGGATACCAGGCCAAACTGCACTGCTAAGACATAATGCTAAGTGAGAAGAGACAGCACACACCTGGTTAGTGAAGAAACAGTGGGGCAGGGATGCTGCTGAATGTGGATATTCACAGAAGAGTTCTTGGTTTCAGTTCCAGACTAGGGGAAAGCATTGAAGAGGACTTGAGGTCAGAGGCACTATCCTCCATATCCAAACCTAGAGGTGATTACAATAACAAACTCCTATTTAAAGATATGAACAGGCAAAAGAGAAAGAACCAAAGCATAGAAAGTTACTATGGGAATAGAAAGGACTAGGGTTCATCTTCAGAGGAGGATACTATAGCAGAAAAGAAAGCCTTTCCTATCCTAAGAGTAACTTCGAATAGTCACTTCTTCCCAAAAGTTGATAGAACTTAAAAAAGATTTTTAAAAAGTCAAAAGAAAGATATTTGAAGGGCAAATTTAAAAATGAATAATCCAAAAAAACCGGTAAATAAAAAGATTGTGAAAAGTCAACTTACTTGAAGAGATCCAGAATCTTACAGAAGAAAAGTCCTCAAAAATTAGAATTGGACAAGGGGAAGCTAACGAAGTTATGAGTACAAGATATCATAAGACAAAATATAAATAATGAAAAATAGAAGAGAATCTGAAACATCTCCTAAGAAAAATAATTCATTTGGAGAACAGATCAAGAGGAGAAAATATAGGAGTAATAGGACTACATGAAAATAACAATCAAAAAAAGACATATTGATACAATAATACAAGAAATAATTAAAGAAAATTGTTCTGAAGTATTAGAAGAAGATGGGAAAATAGAAATAGAAAACAAACCCAGTAATAACCACTATGAGAATAACTTGTAGGGAAATCCTAGCCAAATTTCAAAACTCCCATGTCAAAAAGAAAATATTGCAAGTAGAAAAGAAAATTTAAATAGAGTGGCGCCACAATTATCACAAAAGACCTAATTATATATATAATGAACAGCAAACGAACTGGGGTGGTAACTGAAAATGTCATAACCAGCAAAGTTAAGCATAATTCTGAAAGAAAAAAAAATATGGGTATTCAGTGAATTGCCAGAATTCCAGGATTTTGTTGCAAAAAGACCTGAAATTAATAAAATTCGACATCTAAGTGAAAAATAAAGTTAACATTGAAGGCTAATTACAAGGGATTCAATAAAGTCAAGCTGTTTACTTTTTACACATGAAAATGTAATTTGTATGTCTCAGATTGTCATTAATAATTGAATAGTTTGAAAAAAAGATCAGGATTAAACTGCGTATGACATGATTCTAAAAAGTAAAAACATGTAGGAAGAAGTAAAAAAAAAAACTAATTATTTTATACAAATGAAGTACAACAGGAAGAACTGACATAGAGGAATTGGAGGAGGAGGGCTGGTAGTTCTCATTGAGGATGTATTAAAGAGGGATCAATACATATGTATCTAGAAGGGTATAAAATTCAAAGTGGAATGAGGAGGTAAAAGATAGAGAGGGATTTTTAGAGGGAACCTTACATCAGATCATCTTTAAAGAGAGAGCAACACATACAATCTATTAGGGAATAAAAGTCTTCCAAACTTATAAAAAAAACTAAGAGGTTGAGTAAATAATATAGATGGGGTATAGAAAGGTGTGTAGATGAATGGGAATTGGATAAAGATGGAAAACCATCTATAATGTGAAAGCTATAAAAGCTTTCTAAATTCAAATCGAAAGAAGATGGAAAGAGGTAAGGGGGAAGGAGAGGATAAGGAAGGGATACTTGGAGAATGTATATTAAGTAACAAGAGGGCAAAGTTGCCTGTAGAGGTAAAGCAGAGGAATCAGGAGGGATAGGAAATAAATATAATAAAGATAGGAAATATAATTTATTAGGTAAAAACAGAAAGCAGGATAGTAATCATGATCTCAAAGCTAAAGCTAAACTATAATATATGCCAACCATATAAATTGATATGGTTTTAGACTATTTAAAATAACTGGACAGCGTGAGGTTGGAATATCACTGTGGTGTAAGAAATGATGAGTTGGTAGATTTAGAAAAATATGGAAAAATTGGGCTTATAAAGGAAGACATTATTCCCCATCAGAGAAATAGGACAAACAAAATACAGCCTTACATAGATGAATATAAATATGCATGTATATGATTTATAGATATCTACATAAATGTATGTGTATGTTTGTGTATATGTATTGTGAGAACAGATCTATGCTTAATATATAGCCTTCTTGGAGGAAGCAAGGTGAAAGGGGAAAAAGGAATAAAGTAAAAAGTATAAAGCAGAGAACAAAAGAAAAGCTACAAGGAGGCAAAGAAAAGATGGCCAGTTCTCTGAATTCATGCAGTATTTATTATATAGGCTTTTTTGAAATGAAAATTTTTCGCTTTATATTTTGAATTCTCTCTCTCTTTTGCTTTGTACATGGCAAGGTTCCCCCCCTTTTCTATTTTGTACTTAAGTTTTAAATAAATAAATTTAAAATGTGCTTTGTTAGTCTTAAAGCAGGATGAAACTAAACAAACAAAAACATGAGCAGCAAACTTAAACTTGAAGAAGAAAAAAGAAAATGTGCTCTCTTACCTTCTTTACAGAAGGAGGGAGAGGGAGGACACATGGTTTTAGAACAAATATACTGTCATATTCTGTTATGTTAATTTTGTTAAGCTGCTCTCTCTCTCTCTCTCTCTCTCTCTCTCTCTCTCTCTCTCTCTCTCTCTGTCTCTCTCTGTCTCTCTCTCTCTCTCTCTCTGTCTCTCTCTCTGTCTCTCTGTCTCTCTGTCTCTCTGTCTCTCTCTCTCTCTGTCTCTCTCTCTCTGTCTCTCTCTGTCTCCTCTCTCTCTCTCTCTCTCTCTCTCTCTCTCTCTCTCTCTCTTCTCTCTCTCTCTCTCTCTCTCTCTCTCTCTCCCTCTCCCTCCCAACCCTTTGTTGTTCAAGCTCTCATTCGCTTTCCTTCCTGCTACTCCCAAGGGATAAGATAAGGGACATATTTGGTAGTAAAGTGACATTAAAAGTATATCAGTGAATTTATATTTTTGTGTATACATGTGATTATATGTATTATATATGCATGTAGGTATGTATATATGCATATACATATACATATACATATATATATGTGTGTGTGTGTTTGTGTGTGTGTGTATTCCAACTATAAAGTAATGTCCTAGGGATGGTGACCTGGCTTTGAAGATTATGTCCCCAAAAAGTTACATCTGAGCAGGGACATCATATTCAGAAAAGGTGACACTGCCTCCCAAGGAGTCAAATGTTTTTGAAGGGAATTTATCCTCCTTTACCCGTGTCAATGGGGATCTGTTTGTTAAACAGTTCATTTTATTCCCTACTCATGCCTGAAACAAACCTCTCCTTTGTTATACTTGGAATAAAATGCTTTATGATTCTGCTGGGGTACTGAACCCTGATTGCTGCTTGTTAGAATTTTCCTACCTCTGTCTCAGTTGACATTTGCTTACATAATACCTGAAAATATTAAATTAGCTTCTCTTTACAAGAAATAATTTTCCATTAGGGCCACTGTCATAGCTATTCAGAGACCCTCCCAGGAGTGTGTGTGGTTCTTGGAAACATCTTACAAATCTTATTGCATTCAAAAAGAATCCCTCCGTGAGGAACTAGCTTGTTAAATGACAGTGGGTTTAATAATATAAATAGAAGCCAAAACAGGAACAGTATGGAATACTGGGAAGACCACTAGATTTGAAGTCACAGGATCTGGGTTCTAATTCTTATGCATTAGTTGTGGGGGCACTAAGCAATCAAGCAAACTGTATAGACTTCCATTTCCTCATTTATAAAATGAAGACATTGGCAGAATGATCTCAAAGGTCGCTTCCAGTCCTAAATCTCAAATTAGGCATGAAGATGGTCCTAATTAAAGGGAATATTATTGGAGTTTCTCAGAGCATTCTTGGAGAAAGTTATAATCAGTAGAACTGTCCTTCAGTCTAAATTCTTGTTGCTACCCCCAAGACCCTCTGCAGAAGGACTGGAAAATCCAGACATGACTGGTCCGGCATTCATTGAGAATCCAGGCTCACCTCTGACTTAAATTTCCAAAATACACATCTGAAAACTTGGCCTCAAAGTAATACAGACCAAAGGACCCTGAGTTTTCTGTCCCAGGCAGAATATGCTTTTCTCCTGCTGATAAGGAAGGGTTTTTTTGCTGCCATTTAAAATTTCAAATCAAAACACAGTGCTCTGTGGCTCCGGGGGAAGTCGGCAATACCCAGACAGTCCCTGAAGTGTAAAACACTTCATTTCTACTTTGGATTGCTTGGATCTGTCTGCAGTCAGATGAAATTCTCAGGGAAGAGATTACAAATCAGTAAGCCATCACCAGTATCCTTTGTGGAACTCATCCTTCTCCAGAGCCTGGGGGAGGCAGTGTGGGGCAGTGCAAAGAGACTTGGCCTCTAACTCCAGCTCTATTGCTAATGATATGACCTTTGGCAAGACATTTCAATGATGAGCTTCATTAGCTCTAAAATGATGTTTAGAAGAAAGGAAATTTAAGGCCCTTTTCAACTTCTAGATAAAATTCTTTAATTTAAATTTTCTATATTCTAATATCCTGTGTCAATGTCCTAGGTCCTATGTGTCAGCATTGTATTTTTCAGGTCCTTTCCCACTCTCACATTTTATATTTTTCTAAAGTTCTTTTAAATTCTGGGGTTCTATGATCCTCTAAGTTGTTCTCACTCCCTATAATGATCCGGTGTGTTTGTGACTTTCTATAACCCTTTCAGATCTTTGCCTGACTCATTCTGCTACTCAGCAATAAACTGTTCCTATTTGATGCAGGGGGAAAAAATTACCCTTAATTACTTGGGTTCCTTTACAATTATAGGACGTGGGTTTGAACTCTGAAGGGTCCTCTCCCGAGGATAACCTTTGTTTGCTTGATTGCCTCAGTTCGGTTAATTCTGGCTAATTACTATTTTCTTCCTATTAGAGTCTAATTATATACAGTATTTTCATTATAAAGCGTAATGTTTCCCAGAGAACCATGTCAATTATACAGGCGATATTACTGGAGGTCTCCTGTACTTCATTAAATGAACGAAGAGTCCGCACATCTGATTAAAATAGGGGTTGGTGGGGTGGACTTGAGAAATCACTGTTCTCACAGTCCAGTTGAATATATTAACTTTGTCTAGATAGAGTCATGCTAAATGAGGGACTTAAAGACCCATATTGAAATGGGCAGTAGATTATAATGACAACATATATTTATGTAATGCTTTAGCATTTATAAAATACTTTCTATAAGTTATCTCAATTGGTTTTCACAACAATCCTTTGAACTAAGCAGACTAGGGTTCATTGTCCTTATTTGGAAAATAGGCTCAGAGAGGTTATACGATGTTCTCAAAGTCACATCACTGATGTATTGAAATAGAAGAGACCTAAAAGATTATTTGGATCATCTAAATCTTTATTTTTATTTGTTTTTTTAATGTCATAGATCCTTTTTGCAATCTGCTGAAACCTATGAAACCTTCATAGAAAAACATTTTTAAGTAGGAAAACTTAAAAAAAAAAAAAAAGGAATTACAAAGAAAGCCAATTATAAAATATTTAAAAATAAAAACAAACTCATAGCTTCATTTTAACTCTTGAGTTCAATCCCATCATTAAACATAAAGCAATGAAGTCCAAACAGCTTCAGTGACTTTTGAAGCAACTCAGCCAAAAAAATGTTAGAACACACTCAGAACCAGATTGTTGTCTCTAGGGCCAGAGTTCTTTCTAGTTTGGACTTAGATTTCTGATAGTCAGATGGGACACTTAGGGGTCTCTTAGACCAGGGCTTCTTCATGACTCATATTCGCCTGAGAAATTTTTATGGTACCCCATTTATATAGGTATATATAATAGATATACAAATCAAACATTTACTGATAATAAATCAATTTTACAACCTTCACATTCACTTACCTGACCGACCCCATAATAGGTCATGGACCCCAGTTTAAGGAAGTTTTTTTACTGGGGAGGAAATTGCTGTCTGGAGAGAAGTAATTTGCCCAAGCTCAAACAGTTAGAAAACAAATATTATCTCATTTTATCCTCACAACAATACTGAGAGGCAGGTGCTATTATTATCTCTATTCTACAGATAAGGAAACTAAGGCAGACATACATAAGTAAATTGCTCAGGGTTATACATTTAAGTTTCAGGTCACTTTTGAACTCAAGCTTTCCTGATTCCCGGTCCAATACTGTATGCACCATGGCATCTTAGTTGCTTCATTTATCACCAGTTTGACCTTAGCTAAGTCAACATATCCTCTGGTATTCTGTTTCCTCATATATAAAATGAAGCTGCTCAGCAAAAGTTTTGTCAGCTCTGAACCTGTGATCCTTGTGGAAAATAGCATGGACTTTGGTGTCAGAAGATCTCGATTTGTGTGCTAGTTGTATAATTTTAGGTACTGCTTCACATTTGTGAGCCTCATTTTCTTGTTCTTCTGTCTTCATATGTCAAATGTGGAGGCAAAACTCTGCTTTACCTATCTCAAAGGTAATGAAATGTAGATGTGATGAAATAATAGGCAGGTTAAATATCATTATAAGCTGAAAATATAAATATACATTTACTGTTATTGATCTTTTTTATATCCTGCATAGCAACTAACACAGTATAGGGCACATAGTAGGCACTTAATAAATATTCACTAACTTACTTTTATGCTTACAGGAAATAGGAAAATAAGTAAGTCATTACAGACAGATGAATTCAACATATATTTATATTCAACATATACTCAAACATATTAAATACTGCTTTAGTATTCAAAATGGATTAGTTAATAAAAATCTTCCTTTTAGGAAGATCTCAACAGAATAGTGGACTTTCTTTATATTAGCATTCCTGCTTTTGCACTTTAGTGTTTTTCAACTACAAATAATGCTTTTGAGACTACCTTTTAAGTTCTAAGTCAAGCTGTGTTCTGGTGACAGGTAGACCCCAGGTACCAAGTAGGAGATGAATTGGTTTGTAGGCATTGATTTTGTAGATTCATAGATTTTCAGAGCTAGAATGAATGTCAGAGGTGATTGAATATTATCTAGACCAACACAGAAAAATCCCTTAATAAAAGCCCTGGAAAGTCGTCATCCACTTAACTGAATATTTTTGGTGATGGGAAACTCACTACCTCACAAGACTGATCATTTCAGGTTTGGACAGGTCTCATTTTCTTCATACAGAGCCTAAGTTTGCCCTCTCTGCAGCATCCATTTATTATTCCCAACTCTCTCTTTTGGTGTCTAGTAGAACAACTAATACTGAGAACAGGCCTTCTAGTACATCTAATGACAAGTTATCATTTCTCCCCTAAATTTTCTCTTTCTCAGAAAAAATCCCATGGCCAACTTCTTCTGGATATTGCTAGCATGTCAATGTCTTTTTCCCAATATGGCACCCAAATTAAATAAATAAAATAGAATACAAATATATGTATATATAACTGACCAAAAGAATGCAGAACTATCTTAGAGTAGTTAAAGCCAAGAAGGGCATAAACCCTCAACCTCTCTCCTTAGAATCTTCCTTTTTTGCTGTGTCCTGGGTTGGCAATTTCTGATATTTAAAACACTCATCCTATTTCCCATACTTGGCTCTAAATCATATTCATACCAGTAATGAACAAAACAGCTACTCATGTTTATCATTCACAAAGCACTTTCTTTCTCCTTCAGTCCCTGTGAGGTGGATAGAATTATTATCTCCCGTTATACAACTAAAAAAACTAGATAGGTGAAATGGCTTTGGCTAAGGTCATACAGAAGCCAGGATCCAGAATCACAAAAATCAGAACTGAAAGGAAGGAGAGATCTTCTACTTCAGTTCTGTCTTTTTACAAAAAAGGAAACTAAAGCCCAGAGAAATCAAGTGGTTTCTCAAGGTTGCACAGCTGCAGCAGAGTTGTGATTTGAACACATGTTTCTCACCTCTGAGTCTAATCCTTTCCCCTTTACAAGCACTGCACAACTAGTAAAGCCAAAGATGAGAACTATGGGAATTTGTTATATCTTTGCAATCCTCCCTGGAATTCCCCCTTCCTCCCCCCCAACCGCCTTTAGTGGCATTTCTCTCTGAGTAGCTATTTATTTTTAAGTGTACAGAGCTTTCTTGTGACTTGCAGGGAGGAATAACTTTCTATGCAAATAGGACAAAGCTTTCTCAACCTGTTTTGAATATAAAATAAGAGGGATAATCATAGATTCTATCTATGGTACTTTGTTCAAGTCTCTCTCTAGGTTCTTGTTAACAGACTACTGTTGGCAGGTGGGGTGAGAAAGTAAGTAGAGAAGTTTTTTGATTGTTCTGCTTTGGATATAAGTTGCCCCAGGTGTTGTTATTCCTGTTGTTGTTGTTCATCCTTCATTTTCAAAGAATACCAATGGCATCATGGAGTGATGTCTTGAATCAAGCATGAATTGGATTTAAGTAGGGCAGAGTTGCAAAGTCATCAAGCTCACTCTCTCTGTCAGATTTAATGAAGTTTAGTGGCAAGACAAAAATCAAGATAATTGGCAATGACTCAGGATGCAGTGATAAACCTTAGCATCTTTGATATTTGACCAAGCTGTGAGTGCTCCGCAAAACCTGCTTCTGCCACCTTCAGCCACTGGAACAAATTACTTTCATCCACCTATTCTCCCAGGAGAAGTCTTCACATGCTTGGAATAAGACATCCCTCTAACTCATCACTGAGTTAAGGCCCCAACCTGGTTTAGTCTGGCTGCCAAGATGGCTTTACCAAGGTATGGCCACTAAACAAGCTTCAGCTTCTTGGAGCCTTAGGTAAGAGTTGTGCACCAGATGGACACCAAAAGTGGATAAACAGAGCTCAGCAACCCTCATACCTGAAAGTTTATATCCATAAACTCTTCCTAGGCTTGTAACTGGTGGACAATATAGTATATCTTTCCTTAGACTTTTTCACAGAGTGTCTTTGGAGATCAAAATAGTGAAATTGAATGATAGAGCTAGAAGAATATTAAAATGTTAATTTTAGAGGGCAGCTAAGTGGTGCAGTGAATAGAGCACCAGCCCTGAATTCAGGAGGACCTGAGTTCAAATCTGGTCTCAGACACTTAATACTTCCTAGCTGTGACCCTGGGCAAGTCACTTAACCCCAGCCTCAGGGGAAAAAATGTTAATTTAAAACCTAGAATATTAAAGCTAAGAAGGGACTTGAGATGATAAAATATTATTACTGGAAAGGACCTTGGAGACAATCTAGCCTAACTCATTTTACAGATGGGGAAACTGAGGCTCAGGGAATAGAAGAGAATTATACACATGACTAGCTTATAGAAAACTGGGCTTTGAATTCAGGATTTTTTGTATTCCACTTCAGTGTTCTCTGCCTTATATTAAAGAGAACTCCTAAGATCAAATTCTGGTGATCTTTTCAGGCTGGGATCTTGCTGGAACTACAGGTTTGGTAGTTTTAATAGGCTATTATGGAATATTACACAATTGACTGTAAACATGAGCCCACTTAACAATTTCATCGTCATTCCTCTCTCCTTTATCTTGGTCAGGAATTTCTGGACGTAGATGGAAACAGGTAATGTCCCTGGTATGCGAGTGGAGATACGACAGGAAGGAACTAATTGATCAAATGGATCAGATGGCTAACACAAGGGTAGCATTATGCACATAAATCTCAATCTTTAAAGATAGAGACATATGCATGTGTATATCTATACCTATATCTATCTATCTATATACATTTATGGATGTCATGATATGGTAGTGATAATAGTAATATATAGTAATAATAATGATAATCACAGCTCTAATTTTAATAGATGCTTACAGAGTGCTTTTCTCACTTTAGAATAATTACTAGTGAGGATCCTGAAGCTCAGAAATGACTCACTCAGGATCACATGATTAGTACATCTTAGAGCTCCCAAATCCAGAATTATTTTCTTGGTACTAGTCAGTGTTCACTCTATGGTAGTATTAATTGGTTTTGTAAAAAGCCCTTGAATGAATTAGTTACACAGGATTATAGAATCTTAGAGTTAAAAGGCCTCTTCTTCCAGGGATGTCAAACTGATTGCATCAGACTGCTTGTACCCACTTTTCCTGTTCTCCCAGAACGCTCACCCTTTCTAATATACATATAATTTATACTATGCAGTGCATTGTCCAAAGGAACAAGTGGTCATTTGCCCAGTTTGAGTTTAAAGACAAAAATCCTCCAGAGATATTGAGAGGAGTAAGGCAAATAGTTCCCTGAGATAAAATAAGCGACAGTGTTGCATACTCAATGAAGACCTAGAATTAGAATGACCGAGGTTCATGTCTCATTTCTAAAATATAAGATGTGTGACTCTGGGTAATTCCCTCAACTTCTCAGTGCTGGAGTCAACTGCTTAGGACTCAGTTACAAAACATAAATAATAAGTATTTATTAAATGCCTATTAAATGCTCAGCACTGTGCTAACCATATGTTGATCTTCATAGGAAGGAGGAATTTCCTTACTACACATTCCTATTTTAATGAATTCACAGGCTAGGGGAAAAATAAACAGTAAACAAAGCATAAATCAAACATGAACGTAAAGTCTGAAACTTTTATTTTTGTTGCTCTGTTGTTCACTTGTTCAGTCATGCCTAATGCTTTGTGGTTCTATGGATGATAATGTGTCAGGTTCTTTTTTCTACCACTAAGTGGTTCCTTCCATGTCACTATCCACGTCATCTGCTGTCCCCTTATCCTTTTTATCATTCCCAGTACTAGAGTTTTCCAGTGAGTCCCATTTTCTCATTATGTGGCAAAAGTATTTTAGTTTCTACTTCAGTATTTGACCTTTTAGTGCATAACCTGACTTAATTTTTATAAATATTGACTGATTTGATATTTTTGCTATCCAAGAAACTCTTAAAAATCTTCTCTAGTTACCTTAATCTAAAAGTGTTGGTTCTGTGGTACTCAGCTTTTCTTATAGTCCAACTTGCACAGCTATACATTGCTACTGGAGACAAACAAAAATCTAGCCTTGATTATAGGGACCCATTTTCAGCGAGGTGATGTCTCTGCTTTTGAGTGCTTTCCAGATTTACCATGCTTTTCTTCCAAAGAGCAAGCATCTTTTAATTTCATGGCTGCAGACACCATCTACAGAGATCTCTGAGCCCAAGAATACAACAGTCTTACACTGCTTCCTTTTCTTCTCCCTTTTATTTCCCAGGAACTGTTGGGTCTGGTTGCCAAGATCTTAGGTTTTTTTTTTTTTTCTTTTTTTCTTTTTTCTTTTTTGATGTTAAGCTTTAAACTGTTTTCTCACCATCATCAGGAGGCTCCTTAATTTGTTTTCAATTTTTACCATCATAGTAAATTCATCTGTATATTTGAGATAATTAATGTTTCTCCCTGTAACCTTAATTCCAATTTTTGATGCACTAGCCTAGCATTTCACATGAGGTACTTGAGTTTGGACAATGTGCTAATTATTTTAGATCCTAAATTTGGGGCATGTTTCTTTGGCTTTTGAATTTTTTGATGGGTTTCAAATTTGGGCATTTGTCTTTAATCTCTCAAATATTAGCATTTCAGATTGTATGTCTTCCTCTAACTTCCACCCCAGTCATTTGTATATCTCTCTTTCATCTTCTGAATTTAGTTTATTGTCTTCATGAGCATCAATTTCTCTTCATTCTCAAAAAAAAAATTGTCCTTCCCTTGGGTAGTTCTCCATTAGTACTTGCTAATTGAATAGAGGTTTGCTACCTCTTCTTAATCTCTTGTGCTTCTCTTGCAGTTTTGTCTTTTATCATGCCCATTTTTGCACAAAACTATTTCTTGAAGAGATTTCTTTCCCACTCTATTGTTTTCTTCTATTTCTTTGCACTGCTCACTTAAGAAAACTTTATGTCTGCAAGCAATTCTCTGGAATTCTGCATTCAGTTGTGTACCTCTTCCCTTTTGTCCTTTCCTTTTCATTTTTCTTCTTTTCTCAGCTATTTGTAGAGTCTCATCAGACAGACTGATAATTAAATAAGTGTGATCTTAAGCAACTCACTCCTCTTTGGGCTTTAATGTCTTCCACTATAAATCAAAGGAATTGTTGTCCTGTGAATTTGCTTCTAAGACACAAATCACCTATATACTTGTCCCTGAAGCCATCTGGGGAACTCTTCTTTCTGAAAATTTCCCATCTGGGAACTCTCACCTATAGGATCAGCTCTACCCTAAGTAGGTGACTATATGAAGACCCAAAGCAGTCCTTTATCTTTTCAACTTCAAATCCTTTAGTCAGAAGCTCATAGAATTAGAGCTGAAAAGAATTTTTGAGATCTTCAATGGAAACTGAGGCCTAGAGAGCTAAAATGATTTCTCCAATGCCATTTTGAGCTGAGAGCCGAGATTTGAACCCAGGTTGTTTAATCTCCAAATCTTTGCAATATTCCAAGTGCTTGGCTGTCCTTTGACCAGTCCCCAGAATGGTGAAAAGAATTCTGGATTTAGGAAAAGAAAACTAGATTTGAGACAGGCACTAATACTTGTTAGGAATATGGTCTTGAAAAAGACTTTGAATATCAGTTTCTTCTCTTGTAACTACATACATAGGAGAGTTGAATAGAAAGCACTTTGTAAAGAAGAATTATTGAATTATTAGCTATTATTATTATTATAGTTTTGATAACTTCCATGTTTCTCTGCTGCCAGGTTTCTTTCTCAGACTCTAGGTTTTTCTCATTCTAAATGGATGGTTAAGGGGGTTCAATATGGATGGCCTACCCCAACCTCTTTACTATTATAGTTTAGTACAAATGGCTACATATTTTAATTACAGGAAGGAGTCATGGGTGACTCAGATCCAGTTCTTTGTGAAGGTAGGGTACTGGACCAAATGAACTCTTGAAGTTTCTTTCAGTGATGGGATTCTCTGTTATACCCAAGACAGATAGAACAGAGGACCTTGGCCTGGATTTCATACTCCTCATAAATCTCTTCCTGCTGCCCAGCTGTCATCTTTCTGCTTTCCGATTAATCTTCTCTTGCTTCCTCTAGGAGCAGAAAGACCTATTGACCCTATCATATACCCCAAGCTATAAGTGAGGAATTGAATTCTCAGAACTCCAAAGGACTAAGCCTGGGCAGGCAGGAATCCAATGCAAGAAACATGCAGGCTCCTAGGGTAAGGCAAAGGGAGTTGATAGGTTGTTTCCTTCATGAATCTCTACTAGGAATTTGCCAAAATCCCCAACTGGGTCTAATTACATTTGTAGATGTCCCTTGACAGAGACTTAACCTGTCATATTTCTCAGCTGAGTTAGTCAACCTGAGAGAGAGGACTTTGTCTATCATTTCTTCCTTATTATTCTTATAGTAAGTAATCCAGAAAGGCATGGTAGAGACCAGTGCAATCTATTGGGAGGGGAGTGAGAAAGGATGGGCAGGAGAAAATGCTTCATAAATCTCCTCCATGACTACAGTTTGAAGAATGCCATGGCAACATTAGGCACCCCTTGCCTCTAATCTGGATTTATAGAATTATAGAAATTTAGAGAGGAAAGTAACCTTAGGGACATAGAATCCAAGAATATATGACATAGCATGTTAGTGCTAGAAGGGACCTTAGTATGTAAGATATTAAAACACAAAATATAATATTAAATATGGTAGAAACCCTAGGACCCAGAATATGGAATATCACATAGTATAAAAGAGATGAAAGAGAAGATGATTTTTAGCTCTGCCTCTCTTTAAATACCTTGAGTTAGCATGGTTTTAGTTCAACTTATTTTGTGCATGGCTCATAGTAATGTCCCCACTTTCTGTATGTACTATCATCCGCTTATTCTTCATTATCATAAAAAACGTGGTCTTAGAGTCAGAAGAGAATTTTGAGATATATTTAGCCCAACTTCCAACCAAACTGAGGAATCACAATAACAATATCACTGAAATACAGCTATCCAACCTGAACTTAGAGCTCCATGACAGAGAACTTAATACCTCAAAGGTTGCCCATTCCATTTTTCTTTAGTTACTCAGTAAGCACTTAAGTACTTACTATGTGTCAGGCACTATATTAAGTTTGGAATTTAAAATGAGGAGAACAAAATAGTCTTTGTTCTCAAGGAACGTACATTCTAATGAAAAGTCAGTATATCAATAAATGAATAGATATAACATATATATATGTATATATATATGTATATGTGTATGTAGAAGACCTTGGAAAGGCATCCTACAGAAGATAGAATTTGATCTGTTTCTTGAAGGAAGGCATAAACTCTAAATGGAAATATTCAGTTATATTATTCCAGACATAGGAAACAGATAATACAAAATCTTTTTTATTGTTTTTTTAGCCATTTTTGATTCTTTGAAATCTCATTTGGGATTTTCTTAGCAACGATCAGTATCTTTGTACTTTGCTATTTCTTTCCCCAGCTCATTTTACAGATGAGGAAATTGAGGCAAACAGGGTTAAGTGACTTATCCAGGATCACACAGCCAGATTTGAACCCAGAGGAAGATGAGTCTTCCTGACTCCAGGCTTGGCAGTCTATACCCTGTGCCCCTTAGTTGTCTTTAGTTCAAAGTCTAAGGGATGGGAAATGAAGTGTTATATGGGAAGTAGGTCAGTATATTGGTTATAGAATACATGGAAAGGAGTAAAGTATAAGAAGTCTAGGAAGGAAGGAGGGGACAAAGTTGTCAAGAGCTTAAAATGCTAAATAAAAGAATTTCCATTTGATTCTGGAGCTAACGGGTATTTGTTGGAATTCACTGAGTGTTGAGGTTGCATGGTCAGACTAGAAAAATCAGTTTGACAGCTGTGTGGTGGATTAATTGGAAGGGGGAGATACATGAGACAGGAGGTTTACACTATGGTTCAGATGATAAGAAATGAGAGCCTGAGGTAGAGTGCTGGCTTTTTGAGTTGAGGGAGTATGGTATGTATAGGAAAGAAGTAATGAAAGAAAGGACACAATCTGGCAACATATTTGAGGCAAATAGGTAGTGTAGAGGGTAGAACACTGGGAATCTAAGTTCAATTCTAGCCTGTGTGACTAAGCAACTGATTTAATTTTTATTTTTCTTATTTTCTTCAACCATAAAATTGGGATAATAATACCAAGACCTACTTTACAGCATTGTGGGAAGGAACAAATGAGATGATACTTGGCTTTTATTTTCTTTTTTAAATAATAATTTTTATTTTCAAAATATATGCAAAATTTTGAATATTCACCTTCTAAAAAAATTCCAAATTTTCCTCCCTTCTTTCCTCCCCTGCCTCCCCTAGACAGCAAGTAATGCAATATAGTTAAATGTGTGCAATTTTTCCATACATATTTTCACATTTATTAAGCTGAACAATAAAAATCACATGAAAAAATAAAAAAGAGATGAGAAAGAAAAAAAAAAACTAGCAAACAACAACAGAAACAGTGAAAATGCTATCTTGTGATCCACATCAGACCCCATAGTCCTGTCTCTAGGTGCAGAAGGCTCTCTCCATCACAAGTCTGTTGGAATTGGCCTGAATCAACTCACTCTTGAAAAGAATCAAGTCCATCAGAGTTGATCATCACGTAATCTTGTCATTACTGCATGCAATATTTTCTTGGTTTTACACACTTCACTCAGCATCAGTTCATATAAGTCTCTAAAGGCCTCTTTGAAATCATCTTGCAGGTCATTTCTTATAGAACAATAATATTCCATTACATTCA
Organism: Sminthopsis crassicaudata; assembly: GCF_048593235.1. Lineage (NCBI taxonomy): Eukaryota > Metazoa > Chordata > Mammalia > Dasyuromorphia > Dasyuridae > Sminthopsis > Sminthopsis crassicaudata. Next base: position 460,842,104 of record NC_133618.1, on the reverse strand, counting down.
TATACCATAATTTATTCAATCATTCCCCAACTAATAGGCATCCACTCAGTTTCCAGTTCCTTGCCACCACAAAAAGGGGCTGCTACAAACAATTTTGTACATGTGGGTCCTTTTCCCTTTTTTATGATGAGGTGATATTTGTAAAGCACTTAGCCCAGTCCCTGGTACTTTGTATGCAGTGAATAGAATACTGGGTCAGAAGTAAGGAAACTTACATTCAAATTCAGATTTAGACAGTTATTACCTCTGTGACTCTGGGCAAGTCACTTAATGTTTGTTTGCTTCAGTTTCCTCGACTGTAAAGTGAGGATGCAAGAGCATCCGTCTTGCAAGGTTTTTTTGTGAGAATTAAATGAGGTATCATCAAGTACTTAGCACAGTGTCTGATACATTGTTGGTACCATATCAATTTTACATGCTTGTTTCCTTCCCTATTTTCCCTCCCCCTCACTCCCACAATGTGAAGAGAGTGAAATTGAAGAATCAAAGGTAGTTTCATCAAAGAGGTATACATTTGGGTGACTGGAAGACTGGGTGACTGTGATGATGTCAACAACAACCATGAAACTAAAAAGAAAGTAGAACTTGGGGGAAAGGGAAGGTAAATTTACTCAAAATTGTTTTTATGTAATTTTTCCCTCAGTTGGTCCTAGTTCTGACCTCTGGAGGCAGAGACAACAAATCTAATATTTCTTTTTCTTTTTCTTTTTTTAATTAAAGCTTTTTATTCACAAAGCGTATGCAGGGTAATTTTTCCAACATTGACTCTTGCATAACTCCCTGCCACAAATTTTCCCCTTCTTCCCCCATCCCCTCCCCAACCCGGCAGGCCAAATATGTGGAAATACATGCCAGACCCAATATGTGTATACATATTCACACAGCCATCTGGCTGCACAAGAACAATCAGATCAAGAAGGAAGAAAAAGAAAAACTGAGAAAAAAGAAACAAAATGCAAGCAAATAACAACAGAGAGTGAGAATGCTATGCTGTATTTCCACCCTATGCTCCCAAGGTTCTCTCTCTGGGTGTAGATGGCTCTCTCTTCATCACTGAACAAGTGGAACAGATCCTAATTATCTCAATGTTGAAGAGAGCCCCGTCCGTCAGAATTTCAAATCTCATATTTCATCACATGAGAGGCCAATAGACACTGAAGATAAAAACTATTTATGTTATTTACTTTTGTTATTACTATTACTGCTTATTTTAAATTTATTATTTATTATTTATACTATTATCTTTATTTCTGTTGTTCCCTTTGCCCCTTCTCCTTAGTATCCTCTTCTTTAGGCTAAATACTCATAGTTGCTTCCAACCATTTATCATGTGACATGGTTTTTTAGCCTCCTCATCTTTTTGATGGAAAAATTCTAGTTGGTCAAATATCATGAAAACTCCCTGAGGGTAGAGCCTCCTTACTTATATTTTTATATCGCTAGGTACTAGCATGATTACTAGAACAGAGTAAGTACTTAGTAAATGCTTATATATTAAGTGAAAATTCTACAATGTAGTACCCAGAATTGAACCCAGTCTTTCAGTTATCCCTGAGTTTTGTTTCTTATAAAAGCTATTCAACAAATAAATGGACTAGTATTTGTTTCAAAGTACTTCAGGCACAGCTGAGGGAAACTCACATGAGTTTTCTTTCTCCTTTCTTTGGTGTTGCTTCCTAATTTTCTTTTGAAAAGTCTGTACCAAATATCAATAAGTATTCATAGCTTTCTTTTGCTGCCTTATATTAGGTGAGCACAAAAGTGACTCAATATAATTTAATAAGCATTTGTTAAGCACCTCTTCTGGGTAAGGCACTATATCATTTGAATGGGTACAACAATTACACAGGTGAGTATATGCAATTATTATTTGAGGAAGAGGAGAGCACTCAGAATTAGAAAGTTCAAAATAACTTTTCTGTAGGAGGAGTCATCTTAAGGGAGTACTTAGAAAGAAAGTCAGGATTCTAAGAGATGGAGGTTCCATATATGCATTCTAGACTCAAGCAGTGGATAGTACGCCATAGTCAAAAAATAGCCAGAAGTTTGTCTGGAATATGGACTACATTAAGTAATAATATAAAATAAGTCTGGCAAGGTAGGCTGGAGTCAGAATGTATAAAGGTTTACTTATCAAACTTTGGAATTTGTAGTTTATTCTAGAAGTAATGGGAAGTCATTTAAGTTGAGGCAGCAGAATGACATAGATGGACCTGTGGATTATCTTGCTAGCTGTGTGGAGGATAGATGTATTGAAAACAGGAAGATCACCCAGAGATTATTGCAATAGTCCAAGAGGGAAGTGAGTAGAGCCTGAAACACAGTGATTGATGTGGAAGTGGAGAGAAAGTGATAGGTACAAGAGACATAGTGGAGGTGGAGTGTACAAGACTTGGCAATAGAATTCTAACCGGGTGCTATTAAAATCAGCCTTCTCAGAAAGGTGGAGACATTCCCACATGCTCCCACCAAACCTCATACACTACTATAGAGGTAGGAAGAAATCTTCTTTTTTAATGTGGATCAAGTAAGCAGAAAAAAAAATCCAGGGGAGATGTTTTGAAAGCCCCAAGACAACTCAAGAAAAATGCCTCCATTCTCTAAAGGAAGATGGACTAGAAATGGAATCTTTTTATGAAAAGCAAGCCTTTAAACAGAGACCTTTAAGCAGGGAGCAAAGAAGGAAAAATATGTCTCTTAAATTCATTCTGCACTGTTCCTACATGGCTTCCAAGGCAGGATTGTTTATTAGAAGATAAGATAGTGAAAAATGTATTTTGCAGAAAGAAAATAGTAAAGCTGGGCCTGGGATAGATAAGAAGCCAAATTTCTATTTTATGCTCTATTGAGTGACTCAGTTACATTATCTGGGAAGCAGGGGTGAAATAACACCCTTGGGAAATGAGTAGCAGATTGCTCTGGTCTCCCTCCAGCCCTAGTCCAGATGAAGTCCAGAGTGAACAGACTGGTTGTCCTGCCCGGAATAATATGTGTATATCCCTGTGATATAGAAGAGAAAAATCCCTATCCCTGATTCCCAGTCTCTTCACCTTGCTAACAATTGTTGGGCATTTAAAGTTGCCGTACAAATATTAATTGTGAAAGTCAGTGTTGTGTAGGGGGAAAAAATTGCTCTTCTTGATATCAAAAGGGATTAAGTGTCATATAGTGAAAAAACAAACAAACAAAAAAAAAAAACACTAGATTTGGAGTCACTTAATTGTGGTTCAAATACTAACTATAGTACTTAACTACCTATCTGACCACATCTAAGTCATTTGATATTTCCAGGCCCCAGATTTTTTATTCATAAAAGAAAGAGGTTGGACAATAAAGGGGTTGGCTTAAAGATTTGTAAGGATTTTTCAGTTTTATATTGTGTGTGTGTGTGTGTGTGTGTGTGTGTGTGTGTGTGTGTGTGTGTGTGTGTGAATGATTCTATTGATGACTTTTACTAAGGGATGTTTCTAGACATCCATTCTTTAACAATACTTTCCCAGAAAAGGATTCTATACCCTCCACAACCCTTGCCTGAGTGTGATCTGCAGTTCAGTAAAGGAGTTCTTTCTTACATTTAACTGAAGTACCTCCTAGTTTAATTGAAGTTAAGACCTTGGTTTGGTCTCCATGGACATAGGAAGCCCTTCGGTTTCCCTTGTGAGCACAGAGCCCTGTTAAAGATTGGCTTGGTCTCCCCAATAGCTCAGCTCAGAGAAAAGCAGAAACTTCAGGAGCTGCTTTTACAAGGTTGGAGCATCCATCAGCTTTATTGGTCCTGCTCTTCCTACAGATGCAACAGAGGAGCTTGGTGGTAGGGAAATGAAGCAGGTGAGCCACAGAGTTGCTGAAGGGAAGCTCATAACCCTTCATCATGGCTCCTAATGAAAAGGCAGAAATGCCCTAGAACCATTAGAGGGGCTACCCCATGCTGAGTTGACATGGTGTTTATGCCTTGCAGATAAAGAACTGGAAGTAAATATTTACAGTCCATGAGCTCCCGCATGCTAATGAAATTAAAAAGTTGTTCTGTATAGATGTGTGTTTCATTTCTTCTTACTAAAGGAAACAGGCATCTTCAGGATAGGGTTCAATAGAGAGAAGAGTGATTTGGACAGAACAGCTATGCTTTGTGCATGTAATGAGCAGGATATAGAGAACTGAGGAGGTTCTATTCAGCTTCAGGAACCTCTTGGATGATGGGGATACATAAGGTAACAGGAAGAACATTAAATGGGAAGACAGGGATTCTTATTTCATTCTGCTACCAACTCTTTATGAGACCTTCCTCTTTCTGGGTCAGTTTTCTAATCTACAAAATGGAGAGGGAGATGGAATTAGAATGTCTTTGATGGTAAGTTCAGCTCCACAGTGCCACAATTTCCCTCTGGTCATACCTTCATGATCTCAGTGTATCTGTGAGATTAATTAGGGTACCTCTTTCTGAACAAGCAGGTCACAAATCCTTTCTACCTTTCCCACCCACTGGGCATTTTTTTACTCGTATCTTTTCAGAAATATTTCATTAAAAATTACTAAATGAACTTGAGGCCTTTCTCTGGTCATTTTACTAGTTGCAAAATGTCAAGTCAGAATGCAATTTGTCTGCTGTAACTTCTAATTCTCAACAAATGAATAACTTCTTTTTCTAATTCATATATGACCCAGATGACATTTTGGTCACTACTTTACTCATGCAAGTTTTATTGGGGTAGCATGGTACCGTGAGAAGGATTCTGGTTGTAGAGTCAAAGGGCCTGAGTTAAAATGCTACCTCTCACACTTAATAACTGTGATTTTGAGTAATACACTTTAGATAAGTCACTTGATTTCTCTGGGTCTCAATTTCTTCTACTATTAAATAAAGAAGATGTTTGAGATGACCTCTGAGAGCTATTCTTTATCTTGATCTATCATCCTATGATCTAATTTGTCCATCATTTATAATCATGATTCTTCCATGGCCATGTCTTGTGTTTCATGCCTTACAACCATTAATAATTACAAAGAGAATATTGATGTTAAAATGCTTCTATCATTTGAATAGCTTGGACAGTGTCACAGAATTAGCTTTAAATTGAACAAACCCGATCTTTTCTTATTCAGTTATGGCCCTGAGTTGTTGTCCATCTTTCTGGTCTGTCTAGGAGATGTATAGATATAGATATAGATATAAATATATGTATGTATGCACACACACACAAAGACAATGTCTAGGGAAGGAAGAAATCAATTAATTTAGAGCCTCAAGGAAAGCTTCCTAAAGAGTTGGGTCTTGAAGCAGGTCCTGAGGGATGGATAAGCTGTTAGTAAGTCAAATATTTTTAGATAGATGGGTACAACCCAGGTGTCTAAAGCAAAGTTTAGTATGTAGCCACAGAATCTGGCCCTTAGGCTGTAATTTGTAAACTTTAAGCCTAGTTCTTAAGGGTAATATGTATATCTTAAATCTTTGAAAAGCAGAATGACAGAATATATAGAAGGTTGCATTGGGTGTCAGGAAATTTAGGTTTCTTCTCACACACACTAGTTTGTGTAGCCATGGACAAATCATGTAACATTTCAGTGCCCCAAGAACTTGTGTTCTCTGATACAAGTTGTAGTTGTTGACTTGCATTGATGGACAGAGTTTTATGCAAGGAGTTCCTTTCATTGATAAAGCCATAGGTCTCAACTCTTCCTCTGGTGGGGGAGGGGGAGATCAAAAGATACATACCTGAACTACAAAAATTAAGTTTATTTTGTCTAATGGAGCAAAGGACATAAACATATGTACATATATTGTACATACATATAACACAAGTATATACTTATAGTAAATAAACATGTATATACAAATATATATATATATTCATATGTATATCATACTTTAAATTAGTGAATATTTAATGCATAATATGTACATATATATATATATATACATATATTTCCCCTGATATTAATTATATATCTACATATATTCATACAAACATATACACATACATATATATAAAGAGATATACATATATGTAGGAGAAGAAACAATAATAACAATAGTAATAATTCATACACATATACTCACACTTAGAACTCTACAAAGAGTGCTGAACTTGGAGTCAGAAGTCTGGAGGCTTTTCATTCTAGCTCTGCTACCTATTTACTGCATGATCTTGAGCAAGTCACTTATATATATATATATATGTATGTATGTATATATATATATGTATGTATGTATATATTTTTATTTACAAGATATATGCATAGGTAATTTTATAGCATTGACAATTGCCAAACCTTTTGTTCCAACTTTTCCCCTCCTTCCCCCCACCCCTTCCCCCACATGGCAGGTTAACCAATACATGTTAAATATGTTAAAGTATAAGTTAAATACAATATGTGTATACATGTCCATACACAGTTATTTTGCTGTTCAAAAAGAATCGGACTTTGAAACAGTGTACAATTAGCCTGTGAAGGAAATAAAAAATGCAGACAGACAAAGGTAGAGGGATTGGGAATTCCATGTAGAGGTTCATAGTCATCTCCCAGAGTTCTTTCCCTGGGTGTAACTGGTTCAGTTCATTACTGCTCTATTGGAACTGATTTGGTTCATCTCATTGTTGAAGAGGGTCACATTCATCAGAATTGACCATCATATAGTATTGTTGTTGAAGTATATAATGACCTCCTGGTCCTGCTCATTTCACTCAGCATCAGTTCATGTAAGTCTCTCCAGGCCTTTCTGAAATCATCCTGTTTGTCATTTCTTACAGAACAATAATATTTCCATAATATTCATATACCATAGTTTATTCAGCCATTTCCAATTGATGGGCATCCATTCAATTTCCAGGAGCAAGTCACTTCTAAGCCTCTTTTATCTGTCTTCTGAAAACAGGTATTACCCATCAGCACTCCCTGTATTGTTACTCAGACATTTTCAGTCATGTCTGATTGTATGACTTCATTAAGGGTTTTCTTGGCAAAGATACTGGCATGATTTGTATTTCTTTTTCTAGCTCCTTTTACACATGAGGATATTGAGGCAAACAGCTTTAAAGTCACTTGCTAAAGCAAGATTTGAACTTGTGAGGAAGGAGTCTATCTAATAACAGGTCTGGCACTTTATCCAATGGGCCATCTAGCTAAGGAAAGGACTATTATGAGGAAAATCCTTTGTGAACAGTAACCCATTATGTTATTGTGAGCAATTAACACTCTACGTTTCACTATTGTATAGCATAGGGTCTTTTCACATAATAGGAATAAATAAATGTATACTAAATGGTGGCTCTCCCTGGGTATATAATAATTATTCATATATCCTCTTAAAGTCCAGGCCAAACACAACCTAGTTCTCTCTCTCTCTCCTCTCTGTCTCTCTCTGTCTCTGTCTCTCTCTCTCTCTCTCTCTCTCTCTCTCTCTCTCTCTCTCTCTCTCTCTCTCTCTCTTTCTCTCTCTCTCTCTCTCTATTTTTCTCTCTCTATCTCTCTTTCCCTCTCTCTCTTTTTCAGTATTTCTTTCTTTCTCTCTGGATCTGTCTCTGTTTGTTTCTAGTTTAAGACCAAGAAAAATCAAAGTAGATCAGTAACGATTAAAGAAAGTATTTTTCACTGGCACATGTATGTATGTGTAATATATAGCTAGATTTTGTTTCTTCTAATGATATGAAGGTGGGGAATTGAGGGAGACTTGGGTAGGGTTAACTCAAAGAACATCTTAGCAGTCCATTTCTAGTTTTGTTGTGTGTTCGATAAGCCATAGTATCTTTTCTTCTTTTTTTGTTTAATTTTTTAAATTTTTATTTATTTTATTTATTTTTTATTAATATTTATAATTATAACATTTTTGACAGTACATATGCATAGGTAATTTTGTTTTTTACAACATTATCCCTTGTACTCCCTTCTGTTCCGTTTTTTCCCCTCCTTCCCTCCACCCCCTCCCCTAGATGGCAGGCATTCCCATACATATTAAATATCTTATAGTATATCCTAGGTACAATATATATGTGTAGAACCGAATTTTGTTGTTGTTGTTGTTGCAAAGGAAGAATTGTATTTGGAAAGTAAAAATAATCTGGGAAGAAAAACAAAAACAAAAAACAAAATAATAACAATGCTCACACTTTACACTCATTTCCCAGTGTTCCTTTTCTGGGTGTAGCTGATTCTGTCCATCATTGATCAATTGGAACTGGATTAGCTCTTCTCTTTGTGGAAGATATCCACTTCCATCAGAATACATCCTCATACAGTATCATTGTTGAAGTGTATAATGATCTCCTGGTTCTGTTCATTTCACTCAGCAGCCATAGTATCTTTTCAAAAGATTATAAAATCCAAGCAGCTAGTAATTACTAGAAAATGAAAACAAAAGAGGAAGGGGAGGAAAAGAAGAGTAAAAATAGAAGAAAGAGAAGATAAACATGCGGGAGAGGAAAAAGAGAGAGAGATAAACAGACAGACAGAAGAGTACAAAAGAAAAGAGAAAAGAGAGGGGAAGAAAGAGTTGTAGAGGTACAACAGAGAAGAGAAGGACGAAGATAAGATGTGTGCAGCTTGAAACAGAGAAACAGATTGTAGAAGGACAGAAGAAGAAAATGGAAAGATAGAGATTTGGGAATAGAAGGAGAAAAATGGAGAAAATATAGAAAATAATGGCACAGATGTTGAGAGATAAGATAGAGATAAATTAGATGGGAATGGAGTGGAGATATGGATAGAGAGGGAGAGATAAATAGCTAGCATGAAGGATTAAATGCCTTCCATACACACCTAATGAGCTTTGCTGCAAAGTAGCACAAACCAGATATATTGACGACACACACATACACAAACTAGACATGTACTCACCCTTTATTATCCGTAGTTTAATCTTTTTTCCTCCTCTCTGGAAAAAAAAAAAAAAAAAGATAAAAAAGTCAACACAATGGAAAAATATTAGCTTGAAACTAGGAGATTAAAAAAAATATATATTAGAAGCTAATG